>NC_086448.1:210136744-210436744 GCF_028390025.1 Pseudophryne corroboree
CACACACTCCCATAAAACGGCCAGTTTCCGCCCAGAAACACCCACTTCCTGTCAATCACATTACGATCACCAGAACGAAGAAAAAACCGTGAGTAAAATTCCTAACTGCATAGCAAATTTACTTGGCACAGTCGCAGTGCGGACATTGCGCATGCGCACTAAGTAGAAAATCGCTGCGATGCGAAAAATTTACCGAGCGAACAACTCGGAATGACCACCATAGTGTAGAGCAGTGTAGTGGCCATGTCTGTATTTTCTTACCTTGCGTGCCACTGTCTGGAACGGTATTTTCTACAGTGCCCAGTCTGTTTTATTTTAATAGAGCCCTATGTTTTTCTTTTTTTTTTCAAAGTGGCACCCCTCCTCTGTATTTTTCTTATAGTGCTTTACACAGCTCTTCAATCCACCCACCCCCTGTATGTTATATTTTATTTATGTGTACTTTATGCTACTCACATCTGTATTTGCCTGCTATAATGTGTTTTCCTCCTCCATCTGTATGTTCCTGATAGTGATTTGCTGTCCTTCCACCACCCATGCTCCCCAAATACTGTACTTACCAAGAAAGGTGGTCTTCTGTCTGCATTACATTAAGAGCGCCACGCTGTTGCTGCTTGCTGGGTCTCTGCATGTGCTATCTGGTCACTGCAGAGAGGTCATTAGCGCAGCCCTTTCTACACATGATCGGTGTGAAGCTGCCCGGAGTAAACAAGAGCTGCTGCTGCGGCTGCCTGTTATCTCTCAGCAGTCCCAGGCTGAGACGATGTATCCCTGGCTCCGTGCACTTGAAAAGGTCTGCGCCAGTAGAGGAGCGCTGCCGCTCCCACTGCACACCAATGGACGGAAGAGGCGAGCAGGCAGGGTGACAGGTTGGCCAGCTCTGCCGCTGACTACAGCAGCAACCAGCGGTACGGAGCTTGTAGTGCGGGCCCCAGGCACAGAGGAGCGGGAGGAGAGGCCGTCAGGGGGGGAATACGCAGCCACACAGGGTGTATGTAGAAGGTGCGCCCACAGAGTAAATGCGCTGTGGGCAATGCACCTTCTGCACACACCTAGTTACGGCTCTGCTTCATCATATGCACATTGTGTGTTCAAAAAAAAAACAAATCATGTATCCAGAGCGCCCAGAGCAATTGAATGGCAATTGTGACAGGAATCGGATCGGATGCTGGTCGTCCTAGTGTATGGCCGGCATAAGAGAGATCAATTACCAGACTGATACAAACATAGACAACTTTTTGCAAATCTGCTATTTGTGCTCTGATTGTGGACTAAAGATTCCACTTTTAAGCTGCTTTGTTCATTGATATGCTTTGTTATCTATATGTTAAAATCACTCTTGGTGGTTAATTGCTGCATATGCTTAACTAATGCAGTTTAATATGATTTGGGCTACAATTGCTATATAAATCTTCATGGGATCCTGTGATAATTCCTCTATTTGAATTACAGGAGAATATGGACGTAAATTGTGAGGTCCATATCAAACATTCATTAATTGCATGTTGCAATTTTCCCAGTAGACATTTAAACATGTGCTGCCTGTTGTAGATGAGATATTGAAATTAGCATTTATATACAAGTCCTCTGGCTGGGATCCGGTCAGGATTCCGGCTGTCAAAAGACTGACGCCAGAATCCCAACACTGGTCAGAATGGCAGCGCCGACATCCCAAATAGGATCACAATTTTTTTTTTTTATATATTAGCAGAATTTGCAGAATTAATAATACTAGCAGGATAAGATATCAATTCAGTAATTTTGGCTCTTGGTCATGAACATAACATGGATGAGTTCATTGAGTCATCAAAAGTCAGCTTATAATCATGTCTTCTTCCTAACAGAAATACTGACCTCTTCATCCCAAAGGATAGAATCCCGACACGGGTTGGGTAAGTATGCTAACCTTTCCCCATAACCCTAACCCCCCTTTCCGCAGCCTAAACCTACCGCCACCTTCCCCCCCCCCTCCCCCGTGCCTAACCTTAACCCTCCCTGTGGGTGTCTAAACCTAACCCCCCCTCCCCGCAGCCTACACCTAACCCCCCCCCCCCATCCCGTAGCCTAATCCTAACCCTCCCCCGCTGCCTAAACCTCTCTAGTTCGGGATCCCGGCGCAAGATTGTCATCTACCTGTGTTTATATAGATTTCTTACCATAATCTAAATACACACTTTTAGGTTAATCGGCTTCTGATACTAACGGGACGTTCCATAGTGGCAGGAGGCTGTCCTGCCATGTTCTTCAAAATGATATGAGGAAGTCAAGAAGAAGCAAGTGGTCATTGCTGTGAGTGCTTTGTTTAGCCAATAAATAGTCTATATAGAGCCTAATACTTTATTCAGTGGTTATCAAACTGTGTGCCTAGGCACCCTGGGGTGCCTCAGGGCACTTGTAGGGGTGCCTTGGATTGGTGGTCCAGGACCAATTAAAATTATTATTGGTCAGTGTATGGTCAGCAAAACCAGTGCTGGTAGCTGTCAATAATAAAATATGTGGACAAACAGAAGCAAATCCTGTCCCTCACCACATAACTGACCCTATGGGTGACATACAAACACAATTTACTTAATTTAATATCTCTTTCAAAAATTTTCAATAACATACTTTTGGTCTCCGGGTGCCGTGAAAAAAATTCTGATACTCTTGAGTGCTGTGATTCAAACATTTTTGGGAACCACTGCTTTAGCTTGTTAGCTTGTTTTCTGGATGTTCTTTCCAGGATGTACTGCTATAAGTTATTGTGTGTAGAGTAAACCTTCAATACTGTATACGCCATTTTTCTATGTGTTCAGTAATGTTACTCTGGTTTGCAAACCCCTGTAGGTATATTTTTTTCATTATGCAGTGAAGTTATTTTGCTAAGGTGCAATTATAAGACCACAAGCAGATGACGCCTTGCTACAAATGTTCCAGCTATGTCTGTCGAAAAATATAGTCATATATTTATAGTAGTCAAGTGTCATATTCCACAAACATGCCTGTCTGTGCAGTGAGCGTTTTGCTTTACCGATCGTATTTCAGGAGAAAGAGCCAGGTATTACATAAAAAAACCACAGATATATTTATTTATATAATATTTTCATCATAAGAGCTACATAATGGATCTCAATATTAGGCTAAATTAATATACACTGAAAGTCATTGCTACCTATAAAGAAATGCACATTTGTCAATTCCATGTTCAATTTCCTAGTATCAAGTCAACAGGTAATAGGTTTCTGGCACAGGGTTTGATTCTGAATTGCATGCAATCCGCACACAGGGCCTGCATCAGGTTCCGTTGCAGTGTCTACAGTAATGCAATTTTCCAATTATTTTAAACTGCAAATGCGCTGGGCCAGTACTTCTCATGTGCATTATGGGTCCTGCTTCCTCACATGCAGTGAAGCTGTAGACGTCAGATCATTGACAATCTGCAGCCGTTTGAGGGCGAGGCGAGGAGGGTGTGGCGATGGGCCCTATTTCACAGAGCGGAGGCGTGTCACCTCTGTTTTGTGAGAGTGTCAAGGCCAGGGTCTCTGTCTTCCGATGGAGATTTCCTGGCCTCAGCGATGGAGCTGCAGCGGCGGTCTGCGTAGTGCGTAATCTGAGGGTAACTCAGATGGCTGATGATGTTGCAGCAGTGGATAACACATGCATGCAGGAGGTGTCTATTTATCAGTCGCCTCCTGCTGCATTAGCTGCCTGCTTCCAAGGAAGCAGCAGCGATGCTATCTCCATCTACACCTGCATCAGGCTTGCAGTGCCAATGTTCATGTACAGATGTAGCAGCCCTCATCTACCCCGTGATGTGTATGCACGCTTTGCGGGAGCTATCTGTTGTGACCAGGTGTGAAAAGTTACACTTGCAATTAGACAATGCACTGTCTATGGGCCGCGGGTTCCTGCACGCTAGATGACGGCAGCTATATCTGTACTTGAGCAATTTTTTGCAACAGCGTATGTGCAAAAAATTCTAAAAAGTGCTACTCTACCCTAGCACTGTCCCAGAGTCTAAAGAGCATGTGCAGATCTCCGGGAAAATGGCGCAGCGCCATTTTCCTAGTGATTTCTGCAGCGCTGCTGCTGTGCCATGGGACTCTGGAGGGTAAGTATTAAAAATAATGGGTGCAGGGTGTGCGGTGTGGGCCCCCTAGATCCTGGGTGCAGTGTGTGCATCTCATTATAAATACACCAGTGTTCTGAGGACATTTTGTGGGAGGTTAATTATACTCTTTTAAACATCGCAGGCCACATACACCACTGAAAGTACAAAAAAAAAAAAATCTCTCTGCAGATATAACGTGCAGAGAGATTTGGGTGGGGTGTATTCAAACTGAAATCTAAATTGCAGTGTTAAAATAAAGCAGCAAGTATTTACCCTGCACAGAAACAATTAACCCACCCAAATCTAACTCTCTCTGCAAATGTTATATCTGCTCCCCCCCTGCACAGCACATGGGCCCTCATTCCGAGTTGTTCGCTCGCAAGGCGATTTTAGCAGAGTTACACACGCTAAGCCGCCGCCTACTGGGAGTGAATCTTAGCTTCTTAAAATTGCGAACGATGTATTCGCAATATTGCGATTACAAACTACTTAGCAGTTTCAGAGTAGCTTCAGACTTACTCGGCATCTGCGATCAGTTCAGTGCTTGTCGTTCCTGGTTTGACGTCACAAACACACCCAGCGTTCGCCCAGACACTCCTCCGTTTCTCCAGCCACTCCTGCGTTTTTACCGGAAACGGTAGCGTTTTCATCCACACGCCCATAAAACGCCGTGTTTCCGCCCAGTAACACCCATTTCCTGTCAATCACATTATGATCGCCGGAGCGAAGAAAAAGCCGTGAGTAAAAAAACTATCTTCATAGCAAAATTACTTGGCGCAGTCGCAGTGCGAACATTGCGCATGCGTACTAAGCAGAAAAACGCTGCGATGCGAAGAAAATTACCGAGCGAACGACTCGGAATGAGGGCCATGGTTTTGCCCAATTGCTAACAAATTTGCTGCTGCAAATAGATCTGAATTACCCCCTGAATTAGGCCCTCAGTTTTGGATTTTTTCCAAAAATGTACCAAAAAAGCTAAAATCACATAATTGCCTTTTTTCGTTAATAGAGTATTATTAACCTAAATAACATTCATTTCCAGTCAATTTTGACCACCTCACATCTCAAAATATTGGTGGTCATTCCGAGTTGTTCGCTCGTTGACGATTTTCGCTATATTGCGATTAATCGCTTACTGCGCATGCGCAAGGTTCGCAGAGTGCATGCGCTTAGTTATTTTACACAAAAGTTAGGCATTTTACTCGCGGCATAACGAGGATGTGATTGACAGGAAGTGGGTGTTTCTGGGCGGAAACTGGCCGTTTTCTGGGCAAACGCTGGCGTTTCTGGGAAAAACGCGGGAGTGTCTGAAGAAACGGGAGAGTGTCTGGGAGAACGCTGGGTGTGTTTGTGACGTCAAACCAGGAACGAAACTGACTGAACTGATTGCAATGGCTGAGTTAGTTTGGAGCTACTCAGAGGGGTATATGCAATTGCGGTCGAATTCCCGAAAATGTCGAAAAACGGGACATTTTCGCCAAAAAAATAATAATTTGACAATGCAATTCAGTACTTTTCGCCAAAAAAACGGACTTTCCAAATTCGACTTTTTGAAATTCGACATTTGTCAAATTCGACATTTCTGCAATGGTACAAATTAGGGATGTGCACTTGAAATTTTTCGGGTTTTGTGTTTTGGTTTTGGATTCGGTTCCGCGGCCGTGTTTTGGGTTCGACCGCGTTTTGGCAAAACCTCACCGAATTTTTTTTGTCGGATTCGGGTGTGTTTTGGATTCGGGTGTTTTTTTCAAAAAACCCTAAAAAACAGCTTAAATCATAGAATTTGGGGGTCATTTTGATCCCAAAGTATATTAACCTCAAAAACCATAATTTCCACTCATTTTCAGTCTATTCTGAATACCTCACACCTCACAATATTATTTTTAGTCCTAAAATTTGCACCGAGGTCGCTGGATGACTAAGCTAAGCGACCCTAGTGGCCGACACAAACACCTGGCCCATCTAGGAGTGTCACTGCAGTGTCACGCAGGATGGCCCTTCCAAAAAACACTCCCCAAACAGCACATGACGCAAAGAAGAAAAAAAGAGGCGCAATGAGGTAGCTGTGTGAGTAAGCTAAGCGACCCTAGTGGCCGATACAAACACCTGGCCCATCTAGGAGTGTCACTGCAGTGTCACGCAGGATGGCCCTTCCAAAAAACACTCCCCAAACAGCACATGACGCAAAGAAGAAAAAAAGAGGCGCAATGAGGTAGCTGTGTGAGTAAGATAAGCGACCCTAGTGGCCGACACAAACACCTGGCCCATCTAGGAGTGGCACTGCAGTGTCACGCAGGATGGCCCTTCCAAAAAACACTCCCCAAACAGCACATGACGCAAAGAAGAAAAAAAGAGGCGCAATGAGGTAGCTGTGTGAGTAAGATAAGCGACCCTAGTGGCCGACACAAACACCTGGCCCATCTAGGAGTGGCACTGCAGTGTCACGCAGGATGGCCCTTCCAAAAAACACTCCCCAAACAGCACATGACGCAAAGAAGAAAAAAAGAGGCGCAATGAGGTAGCTGTGTGAGTAAGCTAAGCGACCCTAGTGGCCGACACAAACACCTGGCCCATCTAGGAGTGGCACTGCAGTGTCACGCAGGATGGCCCTTCCAAAAAACACTCCCCAAACAGCACATGACGCAAAGAAGAAAAAAAGAGGCGCAATGAGGTAGCTGTGTGAGTAAGATAAGCGACCCTAGTGGCCGACACAAACACCTGGCCCATCTAGGAGTGGCACTGCAGTGTCACGCAGGATGGCCCTTCCAAAAAACACTCCCCAAACAGCACATGACGCAAAGAAAAATGAATGAAAAAAGAGGTGCAAGATGGAATTGTCCTTGGGCCCTCCCACCCACCCTTATGTTGTATAAACAGGACATGCACACTTTAACCAACCCATCATTTCAGTGACAGGGTCTGCCACACGACTGAGACTGAAATGACGGGTTGGTTTGGACCCCCACCGAAAAAGAAGCAATTAATCTCTCCTTGCACAAACTGGCTCTACAGAGGCAAGAAGTCCACCTCATCATCATCCTCCGATATATCACCGTGTACATCCCGCTCCTCACAGATTATCAATTCGTCCCCACTGGAATCCACCATCTCAGCTCCCTGTGTACTTTGTGGAGGCAATTGCTGCTGGTCAATGTCTCCACGGAGGAATTGATTATAATTCATTTTAATGAACATCATCTTCTCCACATTTTCTGGAAGTAACCTCGTACGCCGATTGCTGACAAGGTGAGCGGCGGCACTAAACACTCTTTCGGAGTACACACTTGTGGGAGGGCAACTTAGGTAGAATAAAGCCAGTTTGTGCAAGGGCCTCCAAATTGCCTCTTTTTCCTGCCAGTATAAGTACGGACTGTCTGACGTGCCTACTTGGATGCGGTCACTCATATAATCCTCCACCATTCTTTCAATGGTGAGAGAATCATATGCAGTGACAGTAGACGACATGTCCATAATCGTTGTCAGGTCCTTCAGTCCGGACCAGATGTCAGCATCAGCAGTCGCTCCAGACTGCCCTGCATCACCGCCAGCGGGTGGGCTCGGAATTCTGAGCCTTTTCCTCGCACCCCCAGTTGCGGGAGAATGTGAAGGAGGAGATGTTGACAGGTCGCGTTCCGCTTGACTTGACAATTTTCTCACCAGCAGGTCTTTGAACCCCAGCAGACTTGTGTCTGCCGGAAAGAGAGATCCAAGGTAGGTTTTAAATCTAGGATCGAGCACGGTGGCCAAAATGTAGTGCTCTGATTTCAACAGATTGACCACCCGTGAATCCTTGTTAAGCGAATTAAGGGCTCCATCCACAAGTCCCACATGCCTAGCGGAATCGCTCCCTTTTAGCTCCTCCTTCAATGCCTCCAGCTTCTTCTGCAAAAGCCTGATGAGGGGAATGACCTGACTCAGGCTGGCAGTGTCTGAACTGACTTCACGTGTGGCAAGTTCAAAAGGTTGCAGAACCTTGCACAACGTTGAAATCATTCTCCACTGCGCTTGAGACAGGTACATTCCACCTCCTATATCGTGCTCAATTGTATAGGCTTGAATGGCCTTTTGCTGCTCCTCCAACCTCTGAAGCATATAGAGGGTTGAATTCCACCTCGTTACCACTTCTTGCTTCAGATGATGGCAGGGCAGGTTCAGGCGTTTTTGGTGGTGCTCCAGTCTTCTGTACGTGGTGCCTGTACGCCGAAAGTGTCCCGCAATTCTTCTGGCCACCGACAGCATCTCTTGCACGCCCCTGTCGTTTTTTTAAAAATTCTGCACCACCAAATTCAAGGTATGTGCAAAACATGGGACGTGCTGGAATTTGCCCATATTTAATGCACACACAATATTGCTGGCGTTGTCCGATGCCACAAATCCACAGGAGAGTCCAATTGGGGTAAGCCATTCCGCGATGATCTTCCTCAGTTGCCGTAAGAGGTTTTCAGCTGTGTGCGTATTCTGGAAACCGGTGATACAAAGCGTAGCCTGCCTAGGAAAGAGTTGGCGTTTGCGAGATGCTGCTACTGGTGCCGCCGCTACTGTTCTTGCGGCGGGAGTCCATACATCTACCCAGTGGGCTGTCACAGTCATATAGTCCTGACCCTGCCCTGCTCCACTTGTCCACATGTCCGTGGTTAAGTGGATATTGGGTACAACTGCATTTTTTAGGACACTGGTGAGTCTTTTTCTGACGTCCGTGTACATTCTCGGTATCGCCTGCCTAGAGAAGTGGAACCTAGATGGTATTTGGTAACGGGGGCACACTACCTCAAGAAATTGTCTAGTTCCCTGTGAACTAACGGCGGATACCGGACGCACGTCTAACACCAACATAGTTGTCAAGGCCTCAGTTATCCGCTTTGCAACAGGATGACTGCTGTGATATTTCATCTTCCTCGCAAAGGACTGTTGGACAGTCAATTGCTTGGTGGAAGTAGTAAAAGTGGGCTTACGACTTCCCCTCTGGGATGACCATCGACTCCCAGCAGCAACAACAGCAGCGCCAGCAGCAGTAGGCGTTACACTCAAGGATGCATCGGAGGAATCCCAGGCAGGAGAGGACTCGTCAGAATTGCCAGTGACATGGCCTGCAGGACTATTGGCATTCCTGGGGAAGGAGGAAATTGACACTGAGGGAGTTGGTGGGGTGGTTTGCGTGAGCTTGGTTACAAGAGGAAGGGATTTACTGGTCAGTGGACTGCTTCCGCTGTCGCCCAAAGTTTTTGAACTTGTCACTGACTTATTATGAATGCGCTGCAGGTGACGTATAAGGGAGGATGTTCCGAGGTGGTTAACGTCCTTACCCCTACTTATTACAGCTTGACAAAGGCAACACACGGCTTGACAAATGTTGTCCACATTTCTGGTGAAATACTATAACACACCGAAGAGCTGATTTTTTTGGTATTTTCACCAGGCATGTCAACGGCCCTATTCCTCCCACGGACAACAGGTGTCTCCCCGGGTGCCTGACTTAAACAAACCACCTCACCATCAGAATCCTCCTTGTCAATTTCCTCCCCAGCGCCAGCAACACCCATATCCTCCTCATCCTGGTGTACTTCAACACTGACATCTTCAATCTGACTATCAGGAACTGGACTGCGGGTGCTCCTTCCAGCACTTGCAGGGGGCGTGCAAATGGTGGAAGGCGCATGCTCTTCACGTCCAGTGTTGGGAAGGTCAGGCATCGCAACCGACACAATTGGACTCTCCTTGTGGATTTGGGATTTCGAAGAACGCACAATTCTTTGCGGTGCTTTTGCCAGCTTGAGTCTTTTCAGTTTTCTAGCGAGAGGCTGAGTGCTTCCATCCTCATGTGAAGCTGAACCACTAGCCATGAACATAGGCCAGGGCCTCAGCCGTTCCTTGCCACTCCATGTGGTAAATGGCATATTGGCAAGTTTACGCTTCTCCTCCGACAATTTTATTTTAGATTTTGGAGTCCTTTTTTTACTGATATTTGGTGTTTTGGATTTTACATGCTCTGTACTATGACATTGGGCATCGGCCTTGGCAGACGACGTTGCTGGCATTTCATCGTCTCGGCCATGACTAGTGGCAGCAGCTTCAGCACGAGGTGGAAGTGGATCTTGATCTTTCCCTAATTTTGGAACCTCAACATTTTTGTTCTCCATATTTTAATAGGCACAACTAAAAGACACAGAGGTAGCTACAGCCGTGGACTACCGTACTGTGTCTGCTGATCTGTGTCTGCTGATGACGGACCTGCTGGACACTGTCAGCTCAGCAGCACCGCAGACTGCTACAGTAAGCTACTATAGTAGTATGTATAAAGAAGAAAGAAAAAAAAAACCACGGGTAGGTGGTATACAATTATGGATGGACGAGCGACTGCCGACACAGAGGTAGCTACAGCCATGGACTACCGTACTGTGTCTGCTGCTAATATAGACTGGATGATAATGAGATGAAATCAATATATATTATATCACACTAGTACTGCAGCCGGACAGGTAGATATATTTATTATGTAATGACTGATGACGGACCTGCTGGACACTGTCAGCTCAGCAGCACCGCAGACTGCTACAGTAAGCTACTATAGTAGTATGTATAAAGAAGAAAGAAAAAAAAAACACGGGTACGTGGTATACAATTATGGATGGACGAGCGACTGCCGACACAGAGGTAGCTACAGCCGTGGACTACCGTACTGTGTCTGCTGCTAATATAGACTGGATGATAATGAGATGAAATCAATATATATATATATAATATCACTAGTACTGCAGCCGGACAGGTAGATATATTTATTATGTAATGACTGATGACGGACCTGCTGGACACTGTCAGCTCAGCAGCACCGCAGACTGCTACAGTAAGCTACTATAGTAGTATGTATAAAGAAGAAAGAAAAAAAAAACCACGGGTAGGTGGTATACAATTATGGATGGACGAGCGACTGCCGACACAGAGGTAGCTACAGCCGTGGACTACCGTACTGTGTCTGCTGCTAATATAGACTGGATGATAATGAGATGAAATCAATATATATTATATCACACTAGTACTGCAGCCGGACAGGTAGATATATTTATTATGTAATGACTGATGACGGACCTGCTGGACACTGTCAGCTCAGCAGCACCGCAGACTGCTACAGTAAGCTACTATAGTAGTATGTATAAAGAAGAAAGAAAAAAAAAACCCACGGGTAGGTGGTATACAATTATGGATGGACGAGCGACTGCCGACACAGAGGTAGCTACAGCCGTGGACTACCGTACTGTGTCTGCTGCTAATATAGACTGGATGATAATGAGATGAAATCAATATATATTATATCACACTAGTACTGCAGCCGGACAGGTAGATATATTTATTATGTAATGACTGATGACGGACCTGCTGGACACTGTCAGCTCAGCAGCACCGCAGACTGCTACAGTAAGCTACTATAGTAGTATGTATAAAGAAGAAGGAAAAAAAAAAAAACCACGGGTAGGTGGTATACAATTATGGATGGACGAGCGACTGCCGACACAGAGGTAGCTACAGCCGTGGACTACCGTACTGTGTCTGCTGCTAATATAGACTGGATGATAATGAGATGAAATCAATATATATATATATAATATCACTAGTACTGCAGCCGGACAGGTATATATATTTATTATGTAATGACTGATGACGGACCTGCTGGACACTGTCAGCTCAGCAGCACCGCAGACTGCTGCAGTAAGCTACTATAGTAGTATGTATAAAGAAGAAAGAAAAAAAAAAACCACGGGTAGGTGGTATACAATATTATATATATATTATATACAATTATATATATATATATATATATATATATATATATATATATATATTAAACTCACTGGTGGTGATTATTAAACTGGTGGTCAGGTCACTGGTCACACTATCAGCAACTTGCAAGTAGTACTCCTAAGCAGACAATCACAATATATATTATACTGGTGGTCAGTGTGGTCACAATGGCAGTGTGGCACTCTGGCAGCAAAAGTGTGCACTGTACGTTATATGTACTCCTGAGTCCTGCTCTCAGACTCTAACTGCTCCCCACTGTCAGTGTCTCCCCCACAAGTCAGATAATACAGTCACACTATCTATCACTTCAGCAAGTAACTACTAGTACTCCTCCTAATGCTCCCCAAAATTACTACTGTGTCTCTCTCTACTGTCTCACTCTCTTCTCTATAAACGGAGAGGACGCCAGCCACGTCCTCTCCCTATGAATCTCAATGCACGTGTGAAAATGGCGGCGACGCGCAGCTCCTTATATAGAATCCGAGTCTCGCGATAGAATCCGAGCCTCGCGAGAATCCGACAGCGGGATGATGACGTTTGGGCGCGCTCGGCTTAACCGAGCAAGGCGGGAAGATCCGAGTCGCTCGGCCCCGTGTAAAAAAAACTGAAGTTCGGGCGGGTTCGGATTCCGAGGAACCGAACCCGCTCATCTCTAGTACAAATGCGGCAATTCGACAAAAGTATATTCAATTGAAGATTGTAAATTCGACAACAGTGCTTTTAGACAGTAAATTCGTAATTTTCAATCCGCCACACTTTGCTGGCGGAATCTAATAAAAACATTTAAAAACATGTTTTTTTTTGTGTTTTTTTAATTGGTAATAGCATATCTATTTGTATTAGAAGGGATTAGGGGGGTCATTCCGAGTTGTTCGCTCTGTATTTTTTTCTCGCAACGGAGCGATTAGTCGCTAATGCGCATGCGCAATGTCCGCAGTGCGACTGCGCCAAGTAAATTTGCTATGCAGTTAGGTATTTTACTCACGGCATTACGAGGTTTTTTCTTCGTTCTGGTGATCGTAATGTGATTGACAGGACGTGGGTGTTTCTGGGCGGAAACTGCCCGTTTTATGGGTGTGTGCGAAAAAACGCTACCATTTCTAGGAAAAACGCGGGAGTGGCTGGAGAAACGGAGGAGTGTCTGGCCGAACGTTGGGAGTGTTTGTGACGTCAAACCAGGAACGAAACTGACTGAACTGATCGCAGTTGCCGAGTAAGTCTGGAGCTACTCAGAAACTGCTAAGAAGTGTCTATTCGCAATTCTGCTAATCTTTCGTTCGCAATTTTGATAAGCTAAGATTCACTCCCAGTAGGCGGCGGCTTAGCGTGTGCAAAGCTGCTAAAAGCAGCTTGCGAGCGAACAACTCGGAATGACCCCCTAGGTACTTGGTTTGTCTATTTTGGAGGCACAAGTATTATTTATATATTTTTAAAAATATATATATATTTTTAATGGAATGGTAAAAATCTGGAAAAAAAAATGCGTGGGGTCCCCCCTCCTAAGCATAACCAGCCTCGGGCTCTTCGAGCTGGTCCTGGTTCTAAAAATCCGGGGAAAAAACTGACATGGGATCCCCCGTATTTTTAAAACCAGCACCGGGCTCTGCGCCTGGTGCTGGTGCAAAAAATACGGGGGACAAAAAGCGTAGGGGTCCCCCGTATTTTTTACACCAGCATCGGGCTCCACTAGCTGGGTAGATAATGCCACAGCCGGGGGTCACTTTTATACAGCGCCCTGCGGCCGTGGCATTAAATACGCAACTAGTCACCCCTGGCCGGGGTACCCTGGAGGAGTGGGGACCCCTTCAATCAAGGGGTCCCCCCCCTCCAGCCACCCAAGGGCCAGGGGTGAAGCCCGAGGCTGTCCCCCTCCATCCAAGGGCTGCGGATGGGAGGCTGATAACCTTTGGAAAAATGAAAGAATATTGTTTTTTCCAGTAGTACTACAAGTCCCAGCAAGCCTCCCCCGCAAGCTGGTACTTGGAGAACCACAAGTACCAGCATGCGGGAGAAAAACGGGCCCGCTGGTACCTGTAGTTCTGCTGGAAAAAAATTACCCAAATAAAAACAGGACATGCACACCGTGAGAGTAAAACTTTATTTCACACATGTCGACACACACATACTTACCTATGTTCACATGCCGACCTCTGTCCACTTGTCCAAGTAGAATCCACGGTGTACCTGAAAATAAAATTATACTCACCTGATCCAGTGTCCTGAGGTCTTTTATTATAATCCACGTACTTGGCAAAAAAAAAAAAAAAAAACGAACACCCGGACCAGGCGGACTGAAAGGCGAATGCAGAGACCCCCCCGTGACTCCTGTCACAGAAAGGTCCCTTCAGCCAATCAGGAAGCGCCACTTCGTGGCACTCTCCTGATTGGCTGTATGCGCGTCTGAGCTGGCAGACAGCGCATCGCACAGCTCCCTCCATTAGTTTCAATGGTGGGAACTTTGTGGTCAGCGGTGGGGTTACCCGCGGTCAGCCGCTGACCGCGGGTGACCTCACCGCTGACCGCAAAGTTCCCACCATTGAAAGTAATGGAGGGGGCTGTGCAATGCGCGTCTGAGCTTAGACGCGCAGAGCCAATCAGGTGAGTGCCACGAAGTGGCGCTTCCTGATTGGCTGAAGGGACCTTTCTGTGACAGGAGTCACGGGGGGTCTCTGCATTCGGGGAAAGGGGTCCCATGTGTAAACATGGGACCCCTTTCAGTCCGCCTGGTCCGGGTGTTCGGTTTTTTTTTTTTTTGCCAAGTACGTGGATTATAATAAAAGACCACAGGACACTGGATCAGGTGAGTATAATTTTATTCACAGGTACCCCGGATCGTCGGCGACATTGGAGACGTGGCAGTCGGCGGGTCAACATAGGTAAGTATGTGTGTGTCGGCATGTATGAAATAAACTTTTACTTTCACGGTGTCTGTGTCCTGTTTTTATTTGGGTATTTTTTCCCCAGAAGAAACTACAGGTACCAGCGGGCCCGTTTTTCTCCCGCATGCTGGTACTTGTGGTTCTCCAAGTACCAGCTTGCGGGGGAGGCTTGCTGGGATTTGTAGTACTACTGGAAAAAACAATATTCTTTCATTTTTCCAAAGGCTATCAGCCTCCCATCCGCAGCCCTTGGATGGGGGGGACAGCCTCGGGCTTCACCCCTGGCCCTTGGGTGGCTGGAGGGGGGGGACCCCTTGATTGAAGGGTCCCCACTCCTCCAGGGTACCCCGGCCAGGGGTGACTAGTTGCGTATTTAATGCCACGGCCGCAGGGCGCTGTATAAAAGTGATCCCCCGGCTGAGGCATTATCTACCCAGCTAGTGGAGCCCGATGCTGGTGTAAAAAAATACGGGGGACCCCTACTCTTTTTTGTCCCCCGTATTTTTTTGCACCAGCACCAGGCGCAGAGCCCGGTGCTGGTTTTAAAAATAGGGGGGATCCCCTGTCAGTTTTTTCCCGGATTTTTAGAACCAGGACTGGCTCGAAGAGCTCGAGGCTAGTTATGCTTAGGAGGGGGGACCCCACGCAATTTTTTTTCGGGTTTTTTTCCCGTTTTTCCCCGGTGTTTTTTAAATTTTTTAAAATCTAATCAAAAATCCGTCAAATCGGCAGTTTTTCGACAGCGGGACTGTCAAATACGTTTTTTTATTGAATATGTTGAATTCCGGCACCCACCTGCCGGAATTCGACGGTCGAATTGTGTCGAATTAAAAAAACGGGCGAAAAATTGCCGCGATTCGCCGGCAATTGCATATACCCCAGAAAACTGCTAAGAAATTTCTATTTGCAATTCTACTAATCTTTTTGTTCGCAATTCTGCTATGCTAAGATACACTCCCAGAGGGCGGCGGCTTAGCGTGTGCAATACTGCTAAAAGCAGCTAGCGAGCGAACAACTCGGAATGAGGGCCATTGTTCAGCAACATAGGCCAAAGGATGGCTACAGTAAGCAACAGAGCAGTAGCACAAGCACACAACAGTTATTTCTGTTTAAAAATGTTTTGAAAATTAGTAATGTATTAGCAATAACCAATCAAACTTAAAAGTGCTATCAATAGCAAACAATCCAACACAGAAATTTACTAAGAATCATGTGTGGAATATCATTGCTCAAAAGTAGTAGTTAACAAACAGCAAAGAAAAAACCCTACACCATAGGCGTGCGCAGAACATTTTATTAGGGGGTGCACGGTCGGAGGGGCATGTTTAGCACCACCTACTGGGCATGTCTAGCAGCGCCTATTGACACTCAAAGCAATATAAAAATACATAACACAAGAGGCCTGGCCAGGGCAGCCAAGAGAAATTCTGGGCCCTGGTACAATAACTTCCTGGGCCCCCCTGCCCACACTGGGGGAGGTGTGACCACAGCGTGCTGAGGGCATGGCATTGGGGGCATGTCTAGCACATCTGAAGCACCCACTCACAGAAGCATGGCATGCCTCCAAGCCAGGGTAGTAGAGAGCCTGGCTGGACCCAGGTACTTTTTCAGGGGGCATGGCCTAATCAAAGGAAGCGTGGACCTGGGCCCCCTCTATCAGACCTGGGCCCAGGTAATTTCTACCCTCTCCCCCCCTGTCTCGACGCCACTAGGCCTGGCCACTGCAAATAGGGGAGTGTCAATATGACACGATACCTGTTTCTCATTACTCTGGGAGCATTCCTTTCCATTCCATATGCACCTTACCTATATGGTGGTTTCTTTCAATGGGGAATCTCAGAAGAAATGTCCTCCCCGGGCAGACGGCGTCTTCAGTCGGCGATCACAAGTCATGTATGAGATTACATGGTCCAGAAGATGCCTGTTTGTGCAGGAATATAACCAAGATCATCATCATGCAACAGAGATTCAACCAGACTTGTATCACCTACTGTCCTCTGCATTTCTCAGCCACACCCTCATCTCCTGCCTGTGTCTCTCAGCCACACTCATCTTCTGCCTGCGTCTCACTACCACACCATCTCCTCCCCTCCCTGCATCGTCTCTCAGCCACACCATTATCCCCTCCCTGTGTCGTCTCTCATCCACATCATCCCCTTCCGCCTGTGTCTCCCTGCCATGCATCTCTCACAATCCACCTCACTTTGTGTCTCTCAGTCTCCCCCCTTCACTCTGTGCCTCTCTGCCTCCCACCCTTTACTCTGTCTCTCAGCCTACCCCCCTTCAATCTGTATATTTCAACCTCCCACCCTTCACTCTGTCTATTAGCCTGTCCACCTTCGTTCTGTGCCTCAGCCTCCACCTCCCTTCATTCGGTGTCTACTGCCACTTACACACAATACCCACAGCAGTTGTGCCCCTTAAACAATGCCCACACAGTAGTTGGGCCCCTTACACAATGCCCACTGTAGTTGTTCCCCTTACACAATAAAAAGAGAAAATTTTGTCAGGACATACGACATTTTAATATAGTAAAATGAAACGTTCACCTGTATATGGATTGGAGTGTCCTGCTAAGATGAGGATGGAAGCAGCGCTCCCAGTAAGAAATACCTTTGCCGGTGCCGGTGACTCCACAGCAAGAAACCTCAAAATAGAAATCTGTATAGCTGACACCCGGACACCAATTCTCACAACAGCAGGAAATTTGACATCAATTTTGATGTCAAACCTCCAGCTGTTTGCGAGAATTGGTGTCCGGGTGCCCCAATACAGATTTATATTTATATATATATACACATACATACATACACACACATATATACATCTATCTGCCTATGCATATCTATTTACATCTATATCTATTAGCTGAGTCAAGCAATCAGTGGTTTACTGAGTGCACCTATAGCTTATAGGTGCACTCAGGAAACTACTGAATGCTTGGCACAGCTAATATTTGATATATATATATATATATATATACACATATATATATATATATATATATAATATATACATATATATAGATATTATATATCTCATGAGGTAACCCTTCCTTTTTTTATATACAGAAAAGTATCCCGCTCCCCTCTCCCCCCCCCCCCCCCCCCCCTCCTCCCCCCAAGGTTGGCCCCTGCAGCACTCAGTGAGCGGTGACTTACTCTCTGTGTCAGAATCAGGCAGGCTCAGCTCAGCTGTGCCCAGTCCCCTCACTGTCCTGCTGGCATGTGTCCTTGTAATGGCAGCGTAGGGCACACGTGGAGAGACTGAGGAGCGCAGGCGGGAGGACTGGAGCGCAGGGCGGGCAGGGAGAAAGGGAGAGTGGGCGCGCGGTGTGACGTCAGCGCGTCACATCGCGAGGCGGCCTGTGAGTCTGACTGGTTGCCTGGCGCAACGGGAGGGGGTGTTACAGCGCAGCAGGCAATCCGATCCTCGTGTGTTGTGCATGCTGCTGTAGTAGCAGGCGTGGAGTGCAGGGGGTGCCGGGCATTAGAGGGTGCCTGTGCGCACCAGGCACCCCCCGTGCGCACGCCTATGCCCTACACCATGTGTAAAATAGCAACAGCAGACGTGGATGCCCCCACACAAGTGCACATACCCCCTGCAAATGCATATTCTCAGTGCCCAATCTGTACCTTCCTCCTGGAGGCCCTGGGCCACTGATGACTGGCACTCTGTGCCTATGTCAAGTCCTGATCAATCAGCCAAATCTCCCCAGCCATAAAAAACAGCGTTCCATACTTGTGGGTCGTATACAGTGCAGGTTACAGTGCGGGTTGGCTACAGTCAGGCCCGGCGCTACCCGTCCAGCGAAGGGATGCAGTGCAGGGAGGCGCTGGGACGGAGAGGCGCTCCCCCTGCTCTGCATCCCTTCCCTGCTGCGCCGTCCTGCCCCCCCCCCCCCCCCTCCCCTGCTGCTGCTGCTGTGCCTTTCACTGTATGACAGGCACTGGCAGCGGTGCTTGCAGCATGAAAATCCTCCTCCCTCCCCTCCCCTCACCTGTGGACAGCGCTGTGTACGGGACAGAAGGGGGCGGAGCTACACGGGACGGAAGGGGCGGGGCAAAACGGGACAAAAGAGGGCGGAGCTACACGGACCAGGCTGCTGTAGTGTACAGACTCAGAGGGAGACTGGCTTAGGTAAGTGAATGGTGAGAGGGAAAATAAGAATTTACTTACCGATAATTCTATTTCTCGTAGTCCGTAGTGGATGCTGGGAACTCCGTAAGGACCATGGGGAATAGCGGCTCCGCAGGAGACTGCAGGAGACTGGGCACAAAAAGTAAAAGCTTTAGACTAGCTGGTGTGCACTGGCTCCTCCCCCTATGACCCTCCTCCAACCCTTAGTTAAGATACTGTGCCCGGACGAGCGTACATAATAAGGAAGGATCTTGAATCCCGGGTAAGACTCATACCAGCCACACCAATCACACCGTACAACTCGTGATCTGAACCCAGTTAACAGTATGATAACCGTAGGAGCCTTGAAAAGATGGCTCACAACAATAAACAACCCGATTTTTTTTGTAACAATAACTATATACAAGTATTGCAGACAATCCGCACTTGGGATGGGTGCCCAGCATCCACTACGGACTACGAGAAATAGAATTATCGGTAAGTAAATTTTTATTTTCTCTGACGTCCTAGTGGATGCTGGGAACTCCGTAAGGACCATGGGGATTATGCCAAAGCTCCCAAACGGGCGGGAGAGTGCGGATGACTCTGCAGCACCGAATGAGAGAACTCCAGGTCCTCCTCAGCCAGGGTATCAAATTTGTAGAATTTAGCAAACGTGTTTGCCCCTGACCAAGTAGCTGCTCGGCAAAGTTGTAAAGCCGAGACCCCTCGGGCAGCCGCCCAAGATGAGCCCCCTTCCTTGTGGAATGGGCTTTTACAGATTTTGGCTGTGGCAGGCCTGCCACAGAATGTGCAAGTTGAATTGTACTACAAATCCAACGAGCAATCGTCTGCTTAGAAGCAGGAGCACCCAGCTTGTTGGGTGCATACAGTATACACAGCGAGTCAGAGTTTCTGACTCCAGCCATCCTGGAAAACATATATTTTCAGGGCCCTGACTACGTCCAGCAACTTGGAGTCCTCCAAGTCCCTAGTAGCCACAGGTACCACAATAGGTTGATTCATGTGAAAAGCTGAAACTACCTTAGGGAGAAATTGAGGACGAGTCCTCAATTCCGCCCTATCCGAATGAAATATCAGGTAAGGGCTTTTATAGGATAAAGCCGCCAATTCTGATACGCGCCTGGCTGAAGCCAGGGCCAACAGCATTACCACTTTCCATGTGAGATATTTCAAATCCACTGTGGCAAGTGGTTCAAACCAATGTGATTTTAGGAACCCTAAAACTATATTGAGATCCCAAGGTGCCACTGGAGGCACAAAAGGAGGCTGTATATGCAGTACCCCTTTGACAAACGTCTGAACTTCAGGCACTGAAGCCAGTTCTTTCTGGAAGAAGATCGACAGGGCCGAAATTTGAACCTTAATGGATCCTAATTTTAGGCCCATAGACAATCCTGCTTGCAGGAAATGTAGGAAACGACCCAGTTGAAATTCCTCCGTAGGGGCCTTCTTGGCCTCGCACCACGCAACATATTTTCGCCAAATGCGATGATAATGTTTTGCAGTTACATCCTTCATGGCCTTGATCAGTGTAGGGATGACTTCATCTGGAATGCCTTTTTCCTTCAGGATCCGGCGTTCAACCGCCATGCCGTCAAACGCAGCCGCGGTAAGTCTTGGAACAGACAAGGTCCCTGCTGGAGCAGGTCCTTCCTTAGAGGTAGAGGCCACGGGTCCTCCGTGAGCATCTCTTGCAGCTCTGGGTACCAAGTTCTTCTTGGTCAATCCGGAGCCACGAGTATCGTTCTTACTCCTCTCCTTCTTATGATTCTCAGTACTTTTGGTATGAGAGGAAGAGGAGGGAACACATATACCGACTGGGAACACTCCACCGCTATTGCCTGAGGGTCCCTTGACCTGGCGCAATATCTGTCCAGTTTCTTGTTGCTGAGGAAGTCTGCTTCCCAGTTTGTCCACTCCCGGAATGAACACTGCTGACAGTGCTATCACATGATTTTCCGCCCAGCGGAGAATCCTTGCAGCTTCTGCCATTGCTCTCCTGCTTCTTGTGCCGCCCTGTCTGTTTACGTGGGCAACAGCCGTGATGTTGTCCGACTGGATCAATACCGGTTGACCCTGAAGCAGAGGCCTTGCTTGACTTAGGGCATTGTAAATGGCCCTTAGCTCTAGGATATTTATGTGAAGAGACGTTTCCATGCTTGACCACAAGCCCTGGAAATTTCTTCCCTGTGTGACTGCTCCCCAGCCTCTCAGGCTGGCATCCGTGGTTACCAGCAATCCAATCCTGAATGCCGAATCTGCGGCCCTCTAGAAGATGAGCCTTCTGTAACCACCACAGGAGAGATACCCTTGTCCCTTGGAGATAGGGTTATCCGCTGATGCATCTGAAGATGCGATCCGGACCATTTGTCCAGCAGATC
The DNA here is from genome assembly GCF_028390025.1 of Pseudophryne corroboree. NCBI lineage: Eukaryota > Metazoa > Chordata > Amphibia > Anura > Myobatrachidae > Pseudophryne > Pseudophryne corroboree. Next base: position 210,158,032 of record NC_086448.1, read on the forward strand.
CCACTGAAAAAGTTCTTGCATGGAATCTTCCGAATGGAATCGCTTCGTAAGAAGCCACCATTTTTCCCAGGACTCTCGTGCACTGATGCACTGACACTTGTCCTGGTTTTTAGGAGGTTCCTGACTAGCTCGGATAACTCCCTGGCCTTCTCCTCCGGGAGAAAACACCTTTTTCTGGACTGTGTCCAGAATCATCCCTAGGAACAGTAGACGTGTTGTCGGAATCAGCTGTGATTTTTGGGATATTTAGAATCCACCCGTGCCGACGTAGCACTACCTGAGATAGTGCTACTCCGACCTCTAACTGTTCCCTGGACCTTGCCCTTATCAGGAGATCGTCCAAGTAAGGGATAAATAATACGCCTTTTCTTCGAAGAAGAATCATCATTTCGGCCATTACCTTGGTAAAGACCCGTGGTGCAGTGGACAATCCAAACGGCAGCGTCTGAAACTGATAATGACAGTTTTTGTATCACAAAACCTGAGGCACCCTTGGTGAGAAGGGTAGATTGGGACATGGTATGGTCCCCTTCTTCCAGATTCGCTATCACTGCTCTGAGTGACTCCATCTTGAATTTGAACCTTTTTATGTAAGTGTTCAAAGATTTTAGATTTAAAATTGGTCTCACCGAGCCGTCCGGCTTCGGTACCACAAACAGCGTGGAATAATACCCCTTTCCCTGTTGTAGGAGGGGTACCTTGATTATCACCTGCTGGGAATACAGCTTGTGAATAGCTTCCAATACTGCCTCCCTGTCGGAGGGAGACGTTGGTAGAGCAGACTTCAGGAACCGGCGAGGGGGAGACGTCTCGAATTCCAATTTGTACCCCTGTGATACTACCTGCAGGATCCAGGGGTCCACTTGCGAGTGAGCCCACTGCGCGCTGAAATTCTTGAGACGGCCCCCCCACCGTGCCCGAGTCTGCTTGCAGAGCCCCAGCGTCATGCTGAGGACTTGGCAGAAGCGGGGGAGGGCTTCTGCTCCTGGGAAGAGGCTGCATGGTGCAGTCTTTTTCCCCTTCCTCTGCCCCGGGGCAGGAACGAGCGGCCTTTTTCCCTCTTGCCCTTATAGGGACGAAAGGACTGGGTTTGAAAAGACGGTGTCTCTTTTTCTGATGAGAGGTGACCTGGGGTAAAAAGGTGGATTCTCCAGCCGTTGCTGTGGCCACCAGGTCCGATAGACCGACCCCAAATAACTCCTCCCCTTTATACGGCAATACTTCCATATGTCGTTTGGAATCCGCATCACCTGACCACTGTCGCGTCCATAACGTTCTTCTGGCAGAAATGGACATCGCACTTACTCTAGATGCCAGGGTGCAAATATCCCTCTGTGCATCTCGCATATATAGTAATGCATCCTTTAAATGCTCTATAGTTAATAATATACTGTCCCTATCCAGGGTATCAATATTTTCAGTCAGGGAATCCGACCAAGCCACTCCAGCGCTGCACATCCAGGCTGAGGCGATCGCTGGTCGCAGTATAACACCGGCATGTGTGTATATACCTTTTAAGATATTTTCCAGCCTTCTATCAGCTGGTTCCTTGAGAGCGGCCGTATCAGGAGACGGTAACGCCACTTGTTTTGATAAGCGTGTGAGCGCCTTATCTACCCTAGGGGGTGTTTCCCAACGTGCCCTAACCTCTGGCGGGAAAGGGTATAGTGCCAATAATTTATTAGAAATCAGCAGTTTTTTATCGGGGGAAACCCACGCTTTATCACACACCTCATTTAATTCATCTGACTCAGGAAAAAACCACTGGTAGTTTTTTTCACACCCCACATAATACCCTTTTTTGTGGTACTTGTAGTGTCAGAAATGTACAATGCCTCCTTCATTGCCGTGATCATGTAACGTGTGGCCCTACTGGACATTACGTTTGTCTCGTCACCGTCGACACTGGATTCAGTATCCGTGTCAGGGTCTGTGTCGACCATCTGAGGTAACGGGCGTTTTAGCGCCCCTGACGGTGTCTGAGACGCCTGAACAGGCACTAATTGATTTGTCGGCTGTCTCATGTCGTCAACAGTTTTTTGCAAAGTGCTGACATTGTCACGTAATTCTTTAATTACTACCATCCAGTCAGGTGTCGACTCCCTAGGGGGTGACATCACTAACACAGGCAATTGCTCTGCTTCCACATCATTTTCCTCCTCATACATGTCGACACAATCGTACCGACACCCAGCACACACACAGGGAATGCTCTGATAGAGGACAGGACCCCACTAGCCCTTTGGGGAGACAGAGGGAGAGTTTGCCAGCACACACCAGAGCGCTATATATATACAGGGATAACCTTATATAAGTGTTACTCCCTGTTATAGCTGCTGTATTTATATATAGCTGCCAATAGTGCCCCCCTCTCTGTTTTACCCTGTTTCTGTAGTGCAGGACTGCAGGGGAGAGTCAGGGAGCCGTCCTTCCAGCGAAGCTGTGAAAGAAAATGGCGCTTGTGTGCTGAGGAGAAAGGCTCCGCCCCCTTCACGGCGGCCTTTTCTCCCGCTTTTTTCAGGAAACTGGCAGGGGATAAATGCATCCATATAGCCCAGGAGCTATATGTGATGCATTATTTTTAGCCATATAAGGTTTTTATATCGTTTTTATTGCGTCTCAGGGCGCTCCCCCCCAGCGCCCTGCACCCTCAGTGACCGGAGTGTGAAGTGTGCTGAGAGCAATGGCGCACAGCTGCAGTGCTGTGCGCTACCTTATTTGAAGACCGGAACGTCTTCTGCCGCCGCTTTCTCCGGACCTCTTCGCTCTTCTGGCTCTGTAAGGGGGCCGGCGGCGCGGCTCCGGGGACCCATCCAGGCTGAACCTGTGATCTTCCCTCTGGAGCTAATGTCCAGTAGCCAAGAAGCCCAATCCACTCTGCAGTCAGGTGAGTTCGCTTCTTCTCCCCTTAGTCCCACGATGCAGTGAGCCTGTTGCCAGCAGGACTCACTGAAAATAAAAAACCTATTCAAACTTTTACTTCTAAGCAGCTCAGGAGAGCCACCTAGCTTGCACCCTTCTCGTTCGGGCACAAAAATCAAACTGAGGCTTGGAGGAGGGTCATAGGGGGAGGAGCCAGTGCACACCAGCTAGTCTAAAGCTTTTACTTTTTGTGCCCAGTCTCCTGCAGTCTCCTGCGGAGCCGCTATTCCCCATGGTCCTTACGGAGTTCCCAGCATCCACTAGGACGTCAGAGAAATGTGTGTGCGTGTGTGTGTGTGTGTGTGTGTGTGTGTGTTATGTCTGTGTGCGTTTATGTGTGCTTTAAGGACGCCATTACGTGTAACGACACTACTACTGGGGGGGGGGTCATTACGTATAAGGACGATACTACCACTTGGGGGCATTATGTATAGGATGCTACTATTACTGGGGGGGCATTACGTATAACAATACTACTACTGGGGGGAGGGCATTACGTATAAGGATGCTACTACTGGGGGGGGGGGGATTATGTATAAGGACGGTACTACTACTGGGGGTGCATTACGTATAAGGATGCTTCTACTACTGGGGGTGCACTACGTATAAGGACGCTACTACTACTAGGGCTGAATTACGTATAAGGACACTTCTACTACTGGGGGGGCATTACGTGTAACGACGCTACTAATGGGGGGGCCATTACGTGTAACGACACTACTACTGGGGGGGGGTCATTACGTATAAGGACGATACTACTACTTGGGGGGCATTATGTATAGGATGCTACTATTACTGGGGGGGCATTACGTATAACAATACTACCACTGGGGGAGGGCATTACGTATAAGGATGCTACTACTGGGGGGGGGCATTATGTATAAGGACGGTACTACTACTGGGGGCGCATTACGTATAAGGACGCTTCTACTCCTGGGGGTGCACTACGTATAAGGACGCTACTACAACTGGGGGGGGGGCATTACGTATAAGGACGCTACTACTACTAGGGCGGAATTACGTATAAGGATGCTTCTACTAATGGGGGTGCACTATGTATAACGACGCTGCTACAACTGGGGGGGCATTACGTATAAGGACGCTACTACTACTAGGGGAATTACGTATAAGGACGCTTCTACTACTGGGGGTGCACTATGTATAAGGACGCTACTACTACTGGGGGGGCATTATGAATAAGGATGCTACTACTACTGGGGGGGGGCATTATGCATAAGGACGGTACTACTACTGGGGGCACATTACGTATAAGGACGCTTCTACTACTGGGGGTGCACTACGTATAAGGACGCTACTACTACTAGGGCTGAATTACGTATAAGGACGCTTCTACTACTGGGGGGGCATTACGTGTAACGACGCTACTAATGGGGGGGCCATTACGTGTAACGACACTACTACTGGGGGGGGTCATTACGTATAAGGACGATACTACTACTTGGGGGGCATTATGTATAGGATGCTACTATTACTGGGGGGGCATTACGTATAACAATACTACTACTGGGGGGGCATTACGTATAAGTATGCTACTACTGGGGGGGCATTATGTATAAGGACGGTACTACTACTGGGGGCGCATTACGTATAAGGACGCTTCTACTCCTGGGGGTGCACTACGTATAAGGACGCTACTACAACTGGGGGGGGGGGCATTACATATAAGGACGCTACTACTACTAGGGCGGAATTACGTATAAGGATGCTTCTACTACTGGGGGTGCACTATGTATAACAACGCTGCTACAACTGGGGGGGCATTACGTATAAGGACGCTACTACTACTAGGGGAATTACGTATAAGGACGCTTCTACTACTGGGGGTGCACTATGTATAAGGACGCTACTACTAATGGGGGGGCATTACGAATAAGGATGCTACTACTACTGGGGGGGCATTATGCATAAGGATGCTACTACTACTGGGGGGCATTATGTATAAGGACGCTTCTACTACTGGGAGTGCACTACGTATAAGGACGCTACTACTACTAGGGCTGAATTACGTATAAGGACGCTTCTACTACTGGGGGGGGCATTACGTGTAACGATGCTACTAATGAGGGGGCCATTACGTGTAACGACACTACTACTGGGGGGGGTGTCACTACGTATAAGGACGATACTACTACTTGGGGGCATTATGTATAGGATGCTACTATTACTGGGGGGGCATTACGTGTAACAATACTACTACTGGGGGGAGGGCATTACGTATAAGGATGCTACTACTGGGGGGGGCATTATGTATAAGGACCGTACTACTACTGGGGGCGCATTACGTATAAGGACGCTTCTACTCCTGGGGGTGCACTACGTATAAGGACGCTACTACAACTGGGGGGGGGGGAGGCATTACGTATAAGGACGCAACTACTACTAGGGCGGAATTATGTATAAGGATGCTTCTACTACTGGGGGTGCACTATGTATAACGACGCTGCTACAACTGGGGGGGCATTACGTATAAGGACGCTACTACTAGGGGAATTACGTATAAGGACGCTTCTACTACTGGGGGTGCACTATGTATAAGGACGCTACTACTACTGGGGGGGCATTACGAATAAGGATGCTACTACTACTGGGGGGGCATTATGCATAAGGATGCTACTACTACTGGGGGGCATTATGTATAAGGATGCTACTACTACTGGGGGGCATTATGTATAAGGATGCTTCTACTACTGGGGGTGCACTACGTATAAGGACGCTACTACTACTAGGGCTGAATTACGTATAAGGACGCTTCTACTACTGGGGGGGGCATTACGTGTAACGACGCTACTAATGGGGGGGCCATTACGTGTAACGACACTACTACTGGGGGGGGTCATTACGTATAAGGACGATACTACTACTTGGGGGCATTATGTATAGGATGCTACTATTACTGGGGGGGGGCATTACGTGTAACAATACTACCACTGGGGGGAGGGCATTACGTATAAGGATGCTACTACTGGGGGGGCATTATGTATAAGGACGGTACTACTACTGGGGGCGCATTACGTATAAGGACTCTTCTACTCCTGGGGGTGCACTACGTATAAGGACGCTACTACAACTGGGGGGGGGGGCATTACGTATAAGGACGCTACTACTACTAGGGGAATTACGTATAAGGACGCTTCTACTACTGGGGGTGCACTATGTATAAGGACGCTACTACTAATGGGGGGGCATTACGAATAAGGATGCTACTACTACTGGGGGGGCATTATGCATAAGGATGCTACTACTACTGGGGGGCATTATGTATAAGGACGCTTCTACTACTGGGAGTGCACTACGTATAAGGACGCTACTACTACTAGGGCTGAATTACGTATAAGGACGCTTCTACTACTGGGGGGGGCATTACGTGTAACGACGCTACTAATGAGGGGGCCATTACGTGTAACGACACTACTACTGGGGGGGGTGTCATTACGTATAAGGACGATACTACTACTTGGGGGCATTATGTATAGGATGCTACTATTACTGGGGGGGCATTACGTGTAACAATACTACTACTGGGGGGAGGGCATTACGTATAAGGATGCTACTACTGGGGGGGGCATTATGTATAAGGACGGTACTACTACTGGGGGCGCATTACGTATAAGGACGCTTCTACTCCTGGGGGTGCACTACGTATAAGGACGCTACTACAACTGGGGGGGGGGGAGGCATTACGTATAAGGACGCTACTACTACTAGGGCGGAATTACGTATAAGGATGCTTCTACTACTGGGGGTGCACTATGTATAACGACGCTGCTACAACTGGGGGGGCATTACGTATAAGGACGCTACTACTAGGGGAATTACGTATAAGGACGCTTCTACTACTGGGGGTGCACTATGTATAAGGACGCTACTACTACTGGGGGGGCATTACGAATAAGGATGCTACTACTACTGGGGGGGCATTATGCATAAGGATGCTACTACTACTGGGGGGCATTATGTATAAGGATGCTACTACTACTGGGGGGCATTATGTATAAGGATGCTTCTACTACTGGGGGTGCACTACGTATAAGGACGCTACTACTACTAGGGCTGAATTACGTATAAGGACGCTTCTACTACTGGGGGGGGCATTACGTGTAACGACGCTACTAATGGGGGGGGCCATTACGTGTAACGACACTACTACTGGGGGGGGGGGTCATTACGTATAAGGACGATACTACTACTTGGGGGCATTATGTATAGGATGCTACTATTACTGGGGGGGCATTACGTGTAACAATACTACCACTGGGGGGAGGGCATTACGTATAAGGATGCTACTACTGGGGGGGCATTATGTATAAGGACGGTACTACTACTGGGGGCGCATTACGTATAAGGACTCTTCTACTCCTGGGGGTGCACTACGTATAAGGACGCTACTACAACTGGGGGGGGGGGGGGCATTACGTATAAGGACGCTACTACTACTAGGGCGGAATTACGTATAAGGATGCTTCTACTACTGGGGGTGCACTATGTATAATGACGCTGCTACAACTGGGGGGGCATTACGTATAAGGACGCTACTACTACTAGGGGAATTACGTATAAGGACGCTTCTACTACTGAGGGTGCACTATGTATAAGGACGCTACTACTACTGGGGGGGCATTACGAATAAGGATGCTACTACTACTGGGGGGGCATTATGCATAAGGATGCTACTACTACTGGGGGGCATTATGTATAAGGATGCTACTACTACTAGGGGGCATTATGTATAAGGATGCTACTACTACTGGGGGGGGCATTATGTATAAGGACGCTACTACTACTGGGGGTGCACTATGCATTAGGACGCTACTACTACTGGGGGGGCATTATGCATAGGGATGCTACTACTACTGGGGTGCATTACATATAAGGACGCTACTACTACGGGTGGGGGCATTACGTATAAGATGAATAAGATTGTGCTACATTGTGGCGTAATTTTGAATGGGGGGTACTATTGTGTGGCTACAGTGTGGGTCAGATAAAGTATGGGTCAGATACAGTGTGGGTAGGATACAGTGTGGGATGGATACAGCGCGGGTCGAAAACTGCAGGTTACAGTGCAGGTGTCGGATAGATTGTGGGTCAAATACAGGGCCGGATGTAATGGCTTGCAAGATGACTGGAGCACCGAGACTCCGGCAGATCTTGTTTTTTTAAAGCAGAAAACATTTACAAGGCAAAACCAACCAGGGGTTAGTTTTCTGCTTTAAAAAAACATGAGTTTGGCCGGAGTCGAGTCTCGGAGCTCCAGCTATCTAGCAAGATTTTACATTCGGCCCACAGTGTAGGTTGTATACAGTGCAGGTTGGATACAGTGCAGGTGACATCACGGGACAGATGCAGTGCGGGTTGGATACACTGCAGGTTACAGTCCAGTTTGGATACAGTGCAGTTCGGATACAGTGCGGGTCGGAAACAGTGTGTGTAGGATACAGTGAGGATCGGATACAGTGTGAGTCGCATACAGTGTTGGCAGTGTAGGGGTGCTGGCTGTGTTCTCAGTGCAGGAGTGTTGGTGGTGTCGGCATTGGTGTCCTCAGTGTCGAGGGTGCTGGCAAGTGACGGCGGTGCCAGCAGCGCAGGTGGTGTCTGCCATTTCGCTCGTGAAACTCTGCCCTGCTCTCTGTGCCCATTGAAGTCAATGGGGAAGCGCTGATTGGTTGAGAGCCATGAGAGACAGCGCTCTCAGCCAATCAATTTCAATGGGACTTTGAAATTGGTGCTAAATCCAAAACCCACAAGATCCAACAGCGGGAGGACAGCGTTTTGTCTCATTTTGGGATCTGAGGTAGCCGAGGAGATCCGAGCCCCGGCTCAGGTTGCCTCGAATCCTGGAAGTTAGAGCGGTTCGGATTTTTTTTAAATCTGAAAAGCTCAACTTTTCTATTTATTATTTATTAACAGTTTCTTATATAGTGCATCAAATTCTGTTGTGCCATATGCATACCTCCCAACATTTGGGAGGGGTGAATAGGGACTTTATGTGCGCATCGTGCCCCTGTTGCTTGTCACGATGGGGTGTTCCCAGCACTTCCCTCTATACTGTTTAGATGCTGCACACCTGCTAAGTGGTACTGATCAGCCACAATCAATATGGATGGGAGGGATGTCATTCCAACCATCACTATACCAACAATGCAAGCGCTTTGCATATGACCTCCAAGCAATTCAGTGTGTACATTGTTATAGACAGGTCTAATTGCTCTCTGATACTTGGCTGCATCACGCTTTCCCTAAAATACGTTTTTTTTTCCTTTGCACCTGTGCTTTGACCCAACTGAGCCCCTGCATTCCCCTACAGACACCACCCGAATGAGGTTTATTTGTTTCTACTTTTTACATATCCCTCTGTCTTCATCCCATTTTCTCCCCCCCCCCCCAAAGCCCCCCCAGCTTTTGTTTCTGACACTACTTTTACATTTGTGCTCGAGTCTCCACCCTTGTACTTTGCTTGGTGCCTCCCCTTTTTTCAATGGTCAGCTAGACAGTTTATCTTTGCTAGCTCAGTCGGCATAACACGTAATGAGCCGTCAGAACCAGAGCATGAGATCTGTAACTGACCTAAGGGGACTCCGCCTCCACTGAACCAACTGCAATACTTACTGCTAGGGATGGACATGAAGGGGGATCTTCATGTTGGATTAATGGAATTGATCCAAAGATCAAAATGCAGGTGCAGTGTTATTAACTGTTCCCCGGCATCTCTTACTCATGCCCCACCTGTTATTTTTGCTTTACTGTGCTTGCATGACCTTCTGCCAGATGTGCATGTGTTAAAATAATATCAATCCTCAAAATGATCAACATTGTTTCCATGATTTTTCACTGTAATATATAGGCATACCCTCCAAAATAGACCCTACCACAAGGTACAAAATAATCTGTTCCTGGACTTTCATCTTCAGGGTTTAATTAAAGAACTGTTAATACAGTATGATCACTAAAAATCTTGCCACTTTTTGAGAAAATATTGTTGTCATTTATTTAATGCTAAGTCTTACCAAGCCCTACAGTCTGTCCCTGCGAGCTCTGTATCACTGAAGAGCTGACGTTTTTCACATTTTCGAAAGATTACTGCGCAGGCAATGCACCTGGGGGAATCACATCTCTGTGACGTCAGACGCCAATCCGACATGTATGAGTCAAGATCCCAGAGGATAAAGGGTGGATGCATGCCGTTTACTAGCGCCGTATGCAGGAATATTTCAGCAAAGGACACCTCTCCTGTCTGACTGCAGTCTCAGGTAAATGGATTCATCCCACAGATTGGCAGCCTCCACTGTGACTTGTTACTTATTATAACAAAGGTCTGATTTCTACTTTCTGCTTTATGGGGGTCATTCAGGTGCAGTCGAATTTGCTATCACTTGGAAGCAGCAGTGATAGCGCTATATGTAAATGCAGTAGGAGGTGTCTATTACATGCAGACACCTGCTGCACTAGTGATCCAATCTGCACCCTATGCCGCAGCATCGGATCAAAGCACTCTCCATCGGATGGAGATCCCTGGCCTCTATCCACCCCCTAAACGGGGAGGACACGCCTCTGTTGTTCCAAACAGAGCTGGTCGTCGCCCCCTCCCCACACAAGCAATGGCATCAGACTGTTAATCAATGGCAGTCTGATACCGGCCTGCGTCCTATGTCACAGGACCCGTTTGCCCGCGCGCAGAACAGGTCCTGTGCAGAGTGCCGAAAATCAGTACTGTGCACCAATGGTCTCAGGTTTAACTGCACCTGAATGACCCCCAATGTGCTAATACAACTGTAAGCTCTTTGGGGCAGAAATATATATCTTACTCTTTTAACTTGCTTCAATAAAACATTTGTAATGATTTCTCTCAACAGTCAATGATTATACTAGTGATGAGCGGTTTCAGTTCCTCGGAATCCGAACCCCCCCGAACTTCACCCATTTTACACAGTTCCGAGGAAGACTCGGATCTTCCTGCCTTGCTCGGTTAACCTGAGCACGCCCAAACGTCATCATCCCGCTGTCGGATTCTCGCGAGATTCGTATTCTATATAAGGAGCCGCGCGTCGCCGCCATTTTCACTCGTGCATTGGAGATGATAAGGAGAGGACGTGCAGCATTCTCTCAGTATCTGTGTTCAGTGTGCTGCAAATATCTGTGCTCAGTGTGCTGAAAATATCTGTGCTCAGTGTGCTGAAAATATCTACGTTCTCTGCCTGAAAAACGCTCCATATCTGTGCTGCATTGTAGTATATAGTAGTGATGAGCGGGTTCGGTTTCTCGGAAACCGAACCCCCCCAAACTTCACCCTTTTTACACGGGTCCGAGCCATACTCGGATTCTCCCGTATGGCTCGGTTAACCCGAGCGCGCCCGAACGTCATCATCCCGCTGTCGGATTCTCGCGAGATTCGGATTCTATATAAGCAGCTGCGCGTTGCCGCCATTTTCACTCGTGCATTGGAAATGTTAGGGAGAGGACGTGGCTGGCGTCCTCTCCGTTTATTCATTGTTGAGTTGATGCAAATATTTGTGCTTGCTTATATCATTGTGGGGACTGGGGAGCAGCTTTATATTAATATAGGAGGAGTACAGTGCAGAGTTTTGCTGATCAGTGACCACCAGTTTTATCCGTTCTCTGCCTGAAAAAAACGCTCCTTATCTGTGCTCAGTGTGCTGCATATATCTGTGCTCACACTGCTTAATTGTGGGGACTGGGGAGCAGCTGTATTATATAGCAGGAGTACAGTGCAGAGTTTTGCTGACAGTGACCACCAGTATACGTTGTCTGCCTGAAAAACACTCCATATCTGTGCTCAGTGTGCTGCTTTATTGTGGGGACTAGGGAGTCGGGACCACCAGTATAGTATTATATAGGAGGAGTACAGTGCAGAGTTTTGCTGACACAGTGACCACCAGTATATATAGCAGTACAGTACGGAAGGCCACTGCTGTACCTACCTCTGTGTCGTCATTAAGTAAACTATCCATCTACATTCTAATTCTATACCTGTGTTGCATTTTAGTTTTGCAGTTTGCTGACACAGTGACCACCAGTATATATAGCAGTACGGTACGGAAGGCCACTGCTGTACCTACCTCTGTGTCGTCATTAAGTATACTATCCATCTACATTCTATACCTGTGGTACATTTTAGTTTTGCAGTTTGCTGACACAGTGACCACCAGTATATATAGCAGTACGGTACGGAAGGCCACTGCTGTACCTACCTCTGTGTCGTCATTAAGTATACTATCCATCTACATTCTATACCTGTGGTGCATTTTAGTTTTGCAGTTTGCTGACACAGTGACCACCAGTATATATAGCAGTACGGTACGAAAGGCCACTGCTGTACCTACCTCTGTGTCGTCATTAAGTATACTATCCATCCACATTCTATACCTGTGGTGCATTTTAGTTTTGCAGTTTGCTGACACAGTGACCACCAGTATATATAGCAGTACGGTACGGAAGGCCACTGCTGTACCTACCTCTGTGTCGTCAAGTATACTATCCATCTACATTCTATACCTGTGGTGCATTTTAGTTGTGCGCAGTATATATAGTAGTAGGCCATTGCTATTGATACTGGCATATAATTCCACACATTAAAAAATGGAGAACAAAAATGTGGAGGTTAAAATAGGGAAAGATCAAGATCCACTTCCACCTCGTGCTGAAGCTGCTGCCACTAGTCATGGCCGAGACAATGAAATGCCATCAACGTCGTCTGCCAAGGCCGATGCCCAATGTCATAGTAGAGAGCATGTAAAATCCAAAAAACAAAAGTTCTGATAAATCTAAATATTTATCGTATATAAAACACCTTAAGAGGTCTAAGAACACTGTACGCTATCTACGTAAGAAGTACCGTAAGGGTACGCAAGTTGTGTAGCGATCGCTCAACCGTAGTTGAGACGCTCAAGCGTCACGTTCGCTTACGGCCCAGTGATCACAGGCAGGCACGCTATTGGCTGCCGACTACCGTAATGATTCGCTATAGCGTAGCGTACGCTCGGGACCACGAGGAGATCACCAGCGGTGCAGACGCTTACAACGTTAAACCTTTATATCTATACCTTTAACGCTGAGATACACAGTATACCTTAGTGTGGAGACAGAGTGTAAGTGCAACCTGGTGTAACCTGATCAACTACAAAGCTGCTTGAGCGTCACCGACGCTCAGAGAATACTTAACCCTTATAAAGAATACACAGATACCTGGGCTTAGGGTCCAAAACCTATTATATGTATTATGACTATTATACTTGCAAAAGAATCACAGTACAAATGATACACTACAATATAACATAAACCAACTAACCAGATAAACTACACAGGAAATACAATACAATACAATTAAAGAAAAATACGAGAGAGATAGAGAGAGACAGAGAGAGAGAGAGAGAGAGAGAGAGAGATGGCTCACAGTACGACAATATGATTACGGAGAAAACTTACGCACAAGGGGAACGATCGCATGCGCCTCGATATCCAGCTCCCGATTATCAGCAATGAGAACCGTTGAAGAGAGAGAACTGGATACGGTCGGCCTGCCTATTTATGCCCCACACACAATACAATTCAATGGTCCCTACAATCTCATTGTTCATTGGACATAGGAATTCGGCTTCGTATTATAACAAAAGGTCATAGGTTGATTCATACAGGTGGGCTGTGACTATTTCCAACTGCTCAGGTGGGAGGGAAACTGGGTTTCCCGCCGCATGGGTAATAAAGTGCAAATAAAGTAAATGTTCATAAACTTCTTATGTCCATAACTATTCGCACGAGCGATTGATCTGTTTCAAACCAACACCGGAATATTTCTAATTAAATATTCTTCCGATGGATACTAAACACCACTGTATTACTCCTGTCTGACCCTTCGTATCAAACAAAGAGGGATTCCTCTGTTCATAAACATTCTATATTAACCAAACTTTCAGAATCTATCAAAGGGACCATGATCTACAAAATACATTATTAGTGAAAATATGTAATGATTGAGTCGCACGCTACGATCGCATAAACTCTACCGTAAATACGCATACCATGCGCCTGCGGGTGCCCGCGACTGTGAGTATGCGCACGTACGGGAGAGCGTACGCATGCGCAGCACGGACCTGTGTGAGGTGCAAATATGGTAGTGTGCATAGAGATATTTTTCTGACTTTGACAGTCCACCCTTTGGCAGTCAATAATAACTGCCACCTTCTAAAACATTTCAAAAGGAGAAAAATATATGTCAGGGGTTAATTCATTTCCATGGTTGGGTAAGGGAGGAGAGAGGAGTAGGTGGGAAGAGGGTATGACCTAGTGAGATAGCAGAAGCATGTGTGTATGAGTCCATGTTTGGGGGGTCATGTATCATCGTGCCGTACGTGTTGTAAATCAAGCTTCGAGGTATTGCGAAGTATACATTTGAATTCCTTCTTATCCCGTGGTACGGGTCTGTGGATGGGCTGTCAAACTTTACCGAGCTCTTTTCGGATTTGAACAAAATGGGGAGCACATTTTAGTTGATGATACATGAATGGGGGAATATGTGATTGCTGATATCTGTGCCTGTATTCCCTATACTATGTGTGTCATTACCTGAGGGTTGTAGAAATGAAGAAAAGACATAATTACGGTAAATGCGGTGGTATTCTATGTCAGGTTAATGTACATTTGTCGGTTGAAGTTTTGTTCGGTATCAGTTGAAAGTCGTCTTCTTTGCGCTGTGTTGCCCATTAGGTGTGAGCAAAAAGCTTTGTCAATGCCATTAGATTTACAAAAAATGTTGGGCTAGCGTAAGTTTAAGAATTCTAGGGAAACTGGGGATCCATGGCAAAGTTCATCAAATGTCCATATCTCAAGTGGTCAAAACTTCTTCTTTGGTCTATCCGTTGTCCGTATAGCGTCTCGTCAACTTCCTCGTCCAAGTGGGTCTTTTTATCTTGGAGAAAAACCAGAAAAACAGGTGAAAGAAACGGACCGTAGGAATCGCATTTTCATCACATCATTGTTTCTATCATTGGGTCATAAATCAAATCCAGGTTAATTACAGTTTCCTCACTCCTCAAACTCATTACCTTAGTACGACGATTGCACCTCATTAAAGCCTGACCGCATCTAAATATCAAACCGATCGTTATGATAACACCTAAGATACATAGGAGAAACTTCCCAACATCCATTATGACTCCTTGAGCCCAGTCTCCCAAACCGGAGAACCAATTTCGCGGGTTCAACCATGACACCCAACCAGTCAGCTCATTACCTACAGCAGCAAGAGTGAGATTGTGTTTTCGGCGAAATTCCCACTTCAATTGGAGAATATCGTCCATCTTTTGGTCTATGACTTCGACCGGATCCTCGGTGCTATTCGTGATATACGTGCAACACTTCACGCCGTACTGTGTTGCCAATGTAACACAATATCCGCCTGTCACTGCTGTGAGGTAATTAAGAACCATTCTATGCTGCACCAGTTCTGTTTTATAAGCTTGAAGTTCCCTTCCAGTATATCTAAACGTGTCATCATACATTTCAGTGATATTATCTAACAAATTTGCGAGCGCTGATATGTATTTATAATTTAGCACTCCTCTAGCGGTGCGGGTGAAATCTAACGCGATTAAGAATTGAATCCCGGTGGATTCACTTATCAGATCAGAGGCCGGATGCTCTGTCTTCTCTATCAGGTGCCTTTTAACAACGTGCTCGTAATGGGTGTGAGTATAAGGAGCTTGGGCACCACGATGTATGTCTTTCATTTTATCATGTGTTACAGTCATTACTTCAGGCAATACTTTTCCAATATAACACAATCCTTCAGAGTTTGGGGCAAGCCACTTGTACGCCTTTCTCCCGCATATGAAATATGCATCATCGGGGAGAACATATGGGACGGAGAAGGACATAACCATATTACACACCTTCCAGGTGAAATCTCCTAACCCTAATTCTTCCATCTGCTTAATACACGTATCAGGTTGTACGATATGTGCACAGTATCCTGGTGATACTTCTCCAACTCTCGTAATCCTATTTCCTAAGGTGTACCTATACCGGAAAGATTTTCCTCTACTGGCTATGTGGCGTACAAGCTCTGTATCTGTAGGCATTCTATCTGCTCTATGCGAAAAGGTCATGGTGTGGTTACTCCATGACACTTCCCAATTTCCCGGCTTTCTGGGATTGGAGATGTTGAAACATAATAGGGACCTATCCACATGGTATTGGTGGAGCTTCAAACTAAGAGGGCTGGAGATATTAAACCTCCTGTCCACCGGTCTCCCACCATTTAACTCAAGTACCTCCTCTATCGTTAAAGGAAATGGCACTAGCCCTGATTTGCTATGACCTTGAGGTACTTGAGAGCATACCCAACAATCTGTTTTGTTTAACACATTACCCACTAAGGAGTGATAGTCACTCAATGGATGCCGGTCCATATGGATATTAAAACTGGATTGGCATTTCTTAATGCACCCATCTTCAATGACATTGTTACAGAGCCTACAGATACAATTTTCCTCAGCTAACAATCCGTCACAATTCCTTCTATGGTCAATGCTATCGGATCGTTTTCTGATACTCGCCTTTGCTTGTTGGTTAGGTTGATCCTGGAAAACTACGCCTCCATCTTTATCATCAGAACCCATTCCAGAACCTCTATCGACCTCCATGGTACTCTCGCCGGAACAGACTGCTCTGGTCAACATCATGGTCAACAGGAAAATCCGGATCACAGTCTCTTGGGGCAAGTCCATCTTATAGGAGGAAACGGAGAAGAATGAGAAGGAGGAAAAAGAAATTTGAGGGAGAGGGGATGGGAAGTGGAGGAAAACAATAAAAGGGAGTGGGGAGTCGACAACAGCTCTCGGTCTTCAAGGCTCAGGTGCCGCCTCAGTCCTCCTGGAACAGACACTCCAGTGATACAACCTCTACCGTCTGTTCCTTATCACGGGACTTCTCTGGATCAGCAACCTTTTTGCAGTGGGATGAATGGACCCAAGTCTCTCTCTCAGCAACCTTCAGTGCTGTAGTGCTAGTCAATAAGACCTGGTATGGTCCTTCCCATCTGTCAATAAGGCAACCTGAGCGTAGAAAATTCCGTATCATTACATAATCCCCAGGTTCAATGTCATGACAATTACTATCAGGTAGATCAGGAATCACCAACTTCAGACTATCATTTTGATTCCTTAACTGTTTACTCATGTTAATCAAGTACTTTACAGTTACTTCATTGTTACATTTCAAATCATCCTGAGGGTTAATCATAACATGCGGTTGCCGACCAAACAAGATTTCAAAGGGAGACAGATTAAGAGGGGACCTGGGAGTGGTTCTGATACTATACAATACAATGGGTAAAGCTTCTGGCCATGTCAATCCTGTCTCTGCCATCACTTTACTCAATTTATTTTTAATAGTGCTGTTCACTCTTTCGACCTTCGCACTCGCCTGTGGACGGTACGGAGTGTGCAGCTTGCTATCAATTCCCATCAACTTACACATTCCTTGAAAGACATCACCTGTAAAATGGGTACCCCTATCACTTTCGATTATTCTAGGGATACCATATCTACATACAAATTCCTGCACAATTTTCTTAGCAGTAAACATAGCGGTATTTGTAGCCGCAGGAAATGCTTCGACCCAATTTGAGAAAACATCTATACAAACAAGTACATATTTCAAATTCCGACAAGGGGGTAATTGTATAAAGTCAATTTGTATTACCTGGAAAGGGCCGCCGGCAGGTGGGATATGGGATGGTTCTGTAGGTATTGCCTTTCCAATATTCTTTCTCAAACAGGTAAGGCATGACATTGCTCTTTTACTCGCATGAGAGGAGAATCCTGGGGCGCACCAATAGGCTCTTACCAATTTGCACATCCCTTCCTTGCCTAGATGAGTCAGCCCGTGAGCTGCTTCAGCCAGACATGGAAGATATGCTCTGGGGGCCACTGGTTTACCATGTCCATCCGTCCAGAGTCCTGAGGACTCCTGGCCACATCCCTTTGCCTTCCAGACTGCCTTTTCCTGTGTGGAACACAAATTTTGCATTTCACACAACTTCTGTGTGTTAATGGTATTAAATACCATCAATTGTGTGGTGTCTGTCTGTATGGGGGTAGCAGCTGCTAACTTAGCAGCTTCGTCTGCTCGGCTGTTACCAAGTGATACCGGGTCTTGGCTATATGTGTGTGCTTTACATTTGATAACAGCCACTCTGTCGGGTTCCTGTATCGCTGTTAGAAGCCTTTTTATGTGAGCTGCATGCGCTACCGGTGTACCAGCTGCCGTCATGAAATTTCTGAGGCGCCATAGGGCTCCGAAATCATGGACTACCCCGAATGCGTATCTAGAATCGGTGTAGATATTGGCTGACTTACCCTTAGCCAATTCACATGCTCTGGTTAGGGCGACCAGTTCAGCAACCTGGGCTGAGTGAGGTGGGCCTAGCGGTTCCGCTTCTATGGTGTCTTGGTCATCTACGACTGCGTATCCAGTACACAAGTCTCCCGAGTCTGACTGTCTATGGCAACTACCGTCCGTGTAGAACGTGAGTTCTGCATCTTACAGTGGGTTGTCACTGATGTCAGGCCTTGCGGTAAAATTTTGGGTCAAATATTCCATACAATCATGTGTATCTTCCTTTGTATTAAATCCTCCTTCCCCATCACTCTCACCTTCCACCCTTTGTGCCTGACCAGGCACACCTGGGAGATACGTTGCAGGATTTAATGCACTGCATCTCCTTATGGTGATGTTTACGGGGGCCATTAGTGCCAATTCCCATCTTGTAAACCTCGCTGATGAGACGTGTCTGGTTTGGGCAGAATTCAATAAGGCTGATACTGCATGTGGCGTATGGATTGTGAGGTTGTGGCCTAGCACGACATCTTCGCTTTTTGTCACTAGCAATGCTATCGCAGCAACGCTTCGCAAGCATGTGGGGAGGGATCGCACTACCGTGTCTAGCTGAGCGCTGTAGTATGCAACTGGCCTGCTGGCATCACCGTGTTTTTGGGTTAGTACACCTGCCGCGCAACCAGCACTTTCTGTTCCGTATAGTTCAAAGGGTTTCCCATAGTCTGGCATACCTAGTGCTGGTGCCTGCGTTAGGCACTGTTTGAGTCTCTCAAATGCTGTTTCGGACTCGTCTGTATGCAAAATCCTATCAGGTTTGTTTGAGGAGACCATTTCCTGCAAAGGTAACGCCAAAATGGAAAACCCTGGGATCCAATTACGGCAATACCCACACATTCCTAAAAACGTTCTGATCTGTTGCTGGGTTTGTGGCAGAGTCATGTCTCTAATTGCTTGGATTCTATCAGCGGTCAGGTGTCTCAGTCCTTGTGTTAGACAGTGTCCCAAATATTTTACCTTAGTTTGGCATAATTGTAACTTGTCTTTGGACACCTTGTGTCCGGTGTCTGAAAGATGAAACAGGAGCTGTTTCGTATCCTTCAGAGATGCTTCCAGTGAATCTGAACACAGTAATAAATCGTCCACATACTGTATCAATACTGATCCACTGTCTGGTTGGAAAGACTGTAAACAATCATGCAAAGCCTGAGAAAATATACTTGGACTATCTATGAAACCTTGGGGTAATCGAGTCCACGTGTATTGGACTCCTCTGTATGTGAATGCAAACAAATATTGGCTGTCAGGGTGCAGAGGTACCTAAAAGAAAGCGGAGCAGAGGTCAATAACAGTGAAAAATTTGGCAGTGGGAGGGATTTGCATTAGGATGACAGCTGGATTTGGCACTACGGGGAACTGACTCTCAACTATTTTGTTAATCCCCCTTAGATCCTGCACTAGTCTGTAACCCCTCCCCCCACTCTTTTTCACAGGGAAGATGGGACTATTAGCAGTGCTGGACGTTCTTACCAGAATGCCCTGTTGTAGCAAGCGCTCTATTACTGGGTAAACTCCTAACTCCACCTCTGGCTTCAGAGGGTACTGTGGGATTTTTGGAGCTATCCTACCATCTTTTACTTGTACAACTACTGGAGCTACGTTTGCCATTAATCCAGTGTCTTGTCCGTCTTTTGTCCAAAGTGACTCTGGTATCTGAGATGTCATCTCTTCTATTTGGGATGGATTCCTATTTGTCATAATGGTATGTGACATTAATTTTGATGGGGAGTCTAACATGTCTCGCACTTCCTGAGCGTGTTTCTCAGGTATGTCCAAGAATACACCTTCAGGAGTACAATAAATGACGCACCCCATTTTACACAGTAAGTCTCTTCCCAGGAGATTGGTTGGTGCCGATGCAGCCAGCAAAAAGGAATGCTTGGTATGCAAAGGCCCTATTGTAATCTCGGCTGGTTTGCTAACAGGGTAGTGCTGGACTACTCCTGTTACTCCCATGGCTGGAATTGTCCTACCAGTGGTTCTCATGCCCACTGTCGAATTTATCACTGACTTGGCCGCCCCTGTGTCTACAAGAAAGTTTAAAGTTTTACCAGCTACATTAATTGCGATCTCGGGTTCACTTCCAATGTTGGCAATTAATTTTACTGGCTGCAGATTACAGGTATGGCCACACCCCTATTGGGTATGGTGACCTCCCTGAATCCCGCTGGCAGCAACTACTTGTGAGGGAGATAGTTGGGAACTACCAGAGGCATGCCAGTCTCTGTTTGGGGGATATCTTTTTGTTTCCCCTGTATGTGGCTCATAACTCCGTTTCTGCGGACCTTGCTCCCAATGTCGTGTGTCGTGTCGTTGTCTAGGGGTTTGGTATGAGTTTCGTGGATTCTTTACTCTACAATCTCGTGCCATGTGTCCCTGTTTGTGACAAGAATAACAAGTAACCATACTTGACTTACCCACAGGATTTGGTGATACAAACAAAGGCTGCCTTGTGGTCAGGGCCTGTATACTTACTGACATTAATTTATCACCTTGTTGTTCCCTGTGTCTGGTGATGTTTCTATCGTGATCAATAGCAGCCTCTCTCAAAGTAGCCACAGACAGACCTCGCCAACATGGTTGTGTGGTCTGTACCCTAGTCTTCAATGACTCTTTTAAACCATCCATCAGTACCGATACTGCTACTTCCCGATGGTTTGTGTCTGTTTTAATGTCCTCTATGCCTGTGTATTTTGCCATTTCTAATAATGCTCTGTGAAAATACTCTGCAGCTGTCTCTGACTCCTTCTGTTTAATGGAGAATATCTTATTCCATTTAGCTACTGCTGGGAAATACTCTTTTAACTGCAAGTTTATTCTTTTCACATTATCTTGGTTGTACACATCTGTAAGAGGTACATCATGATCTAGTCCGCAATCAGCTAAAAATTGAGTTGCGTCGACATTTGAGGGTAAACATGCTCTCAGCAATATCTGCCAGTCTTTATTGTTGGGCTCTGCAGTGTTACCTAAGTCTCTGATGTATTTTTGACTGGCAACTAAGTCTTTTCTAGGGTCAGGAAATTCAGACACTATGGTCCTTAATTCCATTCGGGAAAATGGAGTGTACATGGCAATGTTCCTAATGGGAGTGGCTCCTGATGCGTCTGTTTTCCCATTTGGCACTGCTATTACTCTAACAGGTGTAATTCTAACAACCTCATTCTGTGTAGATTCTACAGGCTGTGGTGAAATAGTTTCAGCATAATGCATGGTGCCGTACTTACCAGTTGATACGACCTCACCTATCCCTCCGCTAGGGGCCTTTACTAATCTCGTGGGTGGAGCTGTGCCTACTGTGGTCTCTGCTATGGTGGCTGCTAGAGAGAGCGCTGAAATCGTTGCCGATTCGTCCTCTTGAACACACTCCTGAGGAAAGTTCAAAACAGGGTACAACTTGCACGGGTTAATACTTGCATGGGTTAATGGGTTAACATTATCATTAACATTTACACAGTTACTAAGTGATTTTGTGTTACACCTTAGTGCGTCTTTCTCCGCAATCAACTTCTCTCCTGATATATATGGTGGCGGTGGGGCCGTGGCAATCAGTTTTCTGTTAGAGCCAGATCCCGCCGCCTGAGCCAAACCTCTCTGTATCTCACCTTCCTGTTGCCACAACTGTAAATAATCATAATGCTGGATTCGTCTCTTTGTTGATTTTATGAGACATATCCTCCTCCTTAAATTTTGTAACACTTCTGAGCTGAAGCTCCCTACTCTTGGGAATTTCTCCCCGTCATGTACAGTCATTCTCTCCCATTCATCACATAAAGTTTCTGTGTGACTTCCATATTTCTCACACATTATATACCTGGCCGACCCAATTGGTCGGACCACTGAATCAACCCGAACCGAGGTTGATCGCCCCCTACCTGAACAAGTGGCCCCCATAGTTCGAAAGTGTTGCTTTATTTAGCCAACCCTTTACGAAAAACCAAATGTCAACAATAGGCTGACGGTGGCGGTTTACCGAGTACCCCACTCACTCGCCCACGCCGACCAATACGACCTGATCACACCGATATGGTGCTGGCGTACTCGACCTAGGGCCCCTGCGACCTGAACCTCTATTTACTGGAACCTGCGAGGGTTATCCGAAGAACACTTACTCTTTCCAGTAACTATTGGTTGCTGGATAGTTCCTGAGTGAGCAGCGAACTTCCCTTAAAATAAAAAAAATTACACAAATCACGTTAGAGTGTACAGATAGCGTTTGTGACCCCTTTACTCTAATGGTATTAGGTCAGATTACTAACTACCGCACACACTTACGTGCGGTCCAGTCGTTCAGTACACAAACAACTAAGCTTATGTACGGAAAGACCAATGGAATCGAAACTTACGACTGCGAATTCCTTCAGCCAGAGCTTATATGGCCTATATGGGTGTTGCACCAACCCTTTTCGGTGTTGTGCCTGTGAACTGTATAGCGGACTTCCTTGTCGGCTGTACCTGGACCTCCTGGTCTGTTATGACCTCCTGGTCTTGTTACAGTACGACCTCCTGGTCTTCTATACTCTAATGCTCAAAATTGTATATTTAACCAGAGATGCCTCCCTAGCCACCGTGCACGTCACTTACACGCATGTACCTCACGAGTACTCGACTTTTCTTGTGGTTCAACCTTTAAAAATTGTAAAAACACTCACTCATCACATGTACACTTTTGTTTCTATTTCTATTTCTGCGCAGAAATTTTTCTTCAGCTCAGGTGTGTTACCAATTAGGAGCAGGATCTGTTAATTAAATTTCGGACACCCAAAAATAGACTTGCGTTATTTCTCGCCTCGCGTTATTTATCGCTTTGCGTTAAAAATCAACTTATCGTGACTTGAGCTACGTGGGCGTAACCGGACGCTCCGTTGCGTAACGTACGCTGCGTGCGTCGGCCTTTGGATTGCGTACGCAAGTCTTTGTTAGAGACACGTATACGCAAAGCAAAGATCCACTGTAACACAATTTATACTTTTATCAATGTAGATGATCCTTGATCATCTACCACACAACACACTGACTTCGCCTTATCTCCCAGGCAAAATTGTGTGTTTGTCTATCTTTTAACTATATTACCTTTACTCTTAAACTATGAAATAACGGCAAATCTTTTTTTAGCACTTCTATAAACTATAAAACTGGCAGACAGGAGAGTGATATACGAAAATGAAAAAGAAAAAGAAATGCAGATATATATATGTGTGCGTGCGTGTGTACGCAAGACAGAAAAATAAACAGTTTTAAAAGACACTAGCGTTTTGTTCTTACCTCCGGTTCCCGGATTCCTTCAGCACTCTTTACCTAAGCGAAGCAGACGCTTATCCTGTCAGCACTACGAGGGATACAACCTCCCGCCCTTTGCTGAGGGATAATGTCTGCTGATCTACCTAGTGCAGATATGTGAAGGACGGGCGAGCCGCCAATTGATAAATCTAAATATTTATCGTATATAAAACACCTTAAGAGGTCTAAGAACACTGTACGCTATCTACGTAAGAAGTACCGTAAGGGTACGCAAGTTGTGTAGCGATCGCTCAACCGTAGTTGAGACGCTCAAGCGTCACGTTCGCTTACGGCCCAGTGATCACAGGCAGGCACGCTATTGGCTGCCGACTACCGTAATGATTCGCTATAGCGTAGCGTACGCTCGGGACCACGAGGAGATCACCAGCGGTGCAGACGCTTACAACGTTAAACCTTTATATCTATACCTTTAACGCTGAGATACACAGTATACCTTAGTGTGGAGACAGAGTGTAAGTGCAACCTGGTGTAACCTGATCAACTACAAAGCTGCTTGAGCGTCACCGACGCTCAGAGAATACTTAACCCTTATAAAGAATACACAGATACCTGGGCTTAGGGTCCAAAACCTATTATATGTATTATGACTATTATACTTGCAAAAGAATCACAGTACAAATGATACACTACAATATAACATAAACCAACTAACCAGATAAACTACACAGGAAATACAATACAATACAATTAAAGAAAAATACGAGAGAGATAGAGAGAGAGACAGAGAGAGAGAGAGAGATGGCTCACAGTAAGACAATATGATTACGGAGAAAACTTACGCACAAGGGGAACGATCGCATGCGCCTCGATATCCAGCTCCCGATTATCAGCAATGAGAACCGTTGAAGAGAGAGAACTGGATACGGTCGGCCTGCCTATTTATGCCCCACACACAATACAATTCAATGGTCCCTACAATCTCATTGTTCATTGGACATAGGAATTCGGCTTCGTATTATAACAAAAGGTCATAGGTTGATTCATACAGGTGGGCTGTGACTATTTCCAACTGCTCAGGTGGGAGGGAAACTGGGTTTCCCGCCGCATGGGTAATAAAGTGCAAATAAAGTAAATGTTCATAAACTTCTTATGTCCATAACTATTCGCACGAGCGATTGATCTGTTTCAAACCAACACCGGAATATTTCTAATTAAATATTCTTCCGATGGATACTAAACACCACTGTATTACTCCTGTCTGACCCTTCGTATCAAACAAAGAGGGATTCCTCTGTTCATAAACATTCTATATTAACCAAACTTTCAGAATCTATCAAAGGGACCATGATCTACAAAATACATTATTAGTGAAAATATGTAATGATTGAGTCGCACGCTACGATCGCATAAACTCTACCGTAAATACGCATACCATGCGCCTGCGGGTGCCCGCGACTGTGAGTATGCGCACGTACGGGAGAGCGTACGCATGCGCAGCACGGACCTGTGTGAGGTGCAAATATGGTAGTGTGCATAGAGATATTTTTCTGACTTTGACAGTTCAGTAAAATGACCCAAAAATCAAAATTGAAAGCGTCTGATGAGAAGTTTAAACTTGCCAATATGCCATTTACGACACGGAGTGGCAAGGAACGGCTGAGGCCCTGGCCTATGTTCATGGCTAGTGGTTCAGATTCACATGAGGATGGAAGCACTCATCCTCTCGCTAGAAAAATGAAAAGACTTAAGCTGGCAAAAGCACAGCAAAGAACTGTGCGTTCTTCTAAATCACAAATCCCCAAGGAGAGTCCAATTGTGTTGGTTGCGATGCCTGACCTTCCCAACACTGGACGGGAAGAGCTTGCGCCTTCCACCATTTGCACGCCCCCTGCAAGTGCTGGAAGGAGCACCCGCAGTCCAGTTCCTGATAGTCAAATTGAAGATGTCACTGTTGAAGTACACCAGGATGAGGATATGGGTGTTGCTAGCGCTGAGGAGGAAATTGACAAGGAGGATTCTGATGGTGAGGTGGTTTGTTTAAGTCAGGCAACCGGGGAGACACCTGTTGTCCGTGGGACGAATATGGCCATTGACATGCCTGGTCAAAATACAAAAAAAATCAGCTCTTCGGTGTGGAATTATTTCAACACAAATGCGGACAACAGGTGTCAAGCCGTGTGTTGCCTTTGTCAAGCTGTAATAAGTATGGGTAAGGATGTTAACCACCTCGGAACATCCTCCCTTATAAGTCACCTGCAGCGCATTCATCATAACTCAGTGACAAGTTCAAAAACTTTGGATGACAGCGGAAGCTGTCCACTGACCACTAAATCCCTTCCTCTTGTAACCAAGCTCCTGCAAACCACACCACCAACTCCCTCAGTGTCAATTTCCTCCTTACCCAGGAAAGCCAATAGTTCTGCAGGCCATGTCACTGGCAAGTCTGACGAGTCCTCTCCTGCCTGGGATTCCTCCGATGCATCCTTGAGTGTAACGCCTACTGCTGCTGGCGCTGCTGTTGTTGCTGCTGGGAGTCGATCGTCATCCCAGAGGGGAAGTCGGAAGACCACTTGTACTACTTCCAGTAAGCAATTGACTGTCCAACAGTCCTTTGCGAGGAAGATGAAATATCACAGCAGTCATCCTGCTGCAAAGCAGATAACTCAGGCCTTGGCAGCCTGGGTGGTGAGAAACGTGGTTCCGGTATCCACCGTTAATTCAGAGGCAACTAGAGACTTGATTGAGGTACTGTGTCCCCGGTACCAAATACCATCTAGGTTCCATTTCTCTAGGCAGGCGATACCGAAAATGTACACAGACGTCAGAAAAAGAGTCACCAGTGTCCTAAAAAATGCAGTTGTACCCAATGTCCACTTAACCACGGACATGTGGACAAGTGGAGCAGGGCAGACTCAGGACTATATGACTGTGACAGCCCACTGGGTAGATGTATTGCCTCCCGCAGCAAGAACAGCAGCGGTGGCACCAGTAGCAGCATCTCGCAAACGCCAACTCGTTCCTAGGCAGGCTACGCTTTGTATTACCGCTTTCCAGAAGAGGCACACTGCTGACAACCTCTTACGGAAACTGAGGAAGATCATCACAGAATGGCTTACCCCAATTGGACTCTCCTGGGGATTTGTGACATCGGACAACACCAGCAATATTGTGCGTGCATTACATCTGGGCAAATTCCAGCACGTCCCATGTTTTGCACATACATTGAATTTGGTGGTGCAGAATTATTTAAAAAACGACAGGGGCATGCAAGAGATGCTGTCGGTGGCCCGAAGAATTGCGGGCCACTGTCGGCATTCAGCCACCGCGTACAGAAGACTGGAGCACCACTAAACAATCCTGAACCTGCCCTGCCATCATCTGAAGCAAGAGGTGGTAACGAGGTGGAATTCAACCCTCTATATGCTTCAGAGGATGGAGGAGCAGCAAAAGGCCATTCAAGCCTATACATTTGCCCACGATATAGGCAAAGGAGGGGGAATGCACCTGAGTCAAGCGCAGTGGAGAATGATTTCAACGTTGTGCAAGGTTCTGCAACCCTTTGAACTTGCCACACGTGAAGTCAGTTCAGACATTGCCAGCCTGAGTCAGGTCATTCCCCTCATCAGGCTTTTGCAGAAGAAGCTGGAGACATTGAAGGAGGAGCTAAAGCAGAGCGATTCCGCTAGGCATGTGGGACTTGTGGATGGAGCCCTTAATTCGCTTAACCACGATTCACGGGTGGTCAATCTGTTGAAATCAGAGCACTACATTTTGGCCACCGTGCTCAATCCTAGATTTAAAACCTACGTTGTATCTCTCTTTCCGGCAGACACAAGTCTGCAGAGGTTCAAAGACCTGCTGGTGAGAAAATTGTCAAGTCAAGCGGAACGTGACCCGTCAACATCTCCTCCTTCACATTCTCCCCCAACTGGGGGTGCGAGGAAAAGGCTAAGAATTCCGAGCCCACCCGCTGGTGGTGATGCAGGGCAGTCTGGAGCGAGTGCTGACATCTGGTCCGGACTGAAGGACCTGCCAACGATTACTGACATGTCGTCTACTGTCACTGCATATCGATTCTGTCACCATTGAAAGAATGGTGGAGGATTATATGAGTGACCGCATCCAAGTAGGCACGTCAGACAGTCCGTACGTATACTGGCAGAAAAAAGAGGCAATTTGGAGGCCCTTGCACAAACTGGCTTTATTCTACTTAAGTTGCCCTCCCTCCAGTGTGTACTCCGAAAGAGTGTTTAGTGCAGCCGCTCACCTTGTCAGCAATCGGCGTACGAGGTTACTTCCAGAAAATGTGGAGAAGATGATGTTCATCAAAATGAATTATAATCAATTCCTCCGTGGAGACATTCACCAGCAATTGCCTCCAGAAAGTACACAGGGATCTGAGATGGTGAATTCCAGTGAGGACGAATTAATAATCTGTGAGGAGGGGGATGTACACAGTGAAAGGGGTGAGGAATCGGAGGATGATGATGAGGTGGACATCTTGCCTCTGTAGAGCCAGTTTGTGCAAGGAGAGATTGATTGCTTCTTTTTTGGTGGGGGCCCAAGCCAACCAGTCATTTCAGTCACAGTCGTGTGGCCGACCCTGTCGCTGAAATGATGGGTTCGTTAAAGTGTGCATGTCCTGTTTATACAACATAAGGGTGGGTGGGAGGGCCCAAGGACAATTTCATCTTGCACCTCTTTTTTCTTTCATTTTTCTTTGCATAATGTGCTGTTTGGGGACAATTTTTTTGAAGTGCCATCCTGTCTGACACTGCAGTGCCACTCCTAGATGGGCCAGGTGTTTGTGTCGGCCACTTGTGTCGCTTATCTTAGTCACACAGCGACCTTGGTGCGCCTCTTTTTTTCTTTGCATCATGTGCTGTTTGGGGACTATTTTTTTGAAGTGCCATCCTGCCTGACACTGCAGTGCCACTCCTAGATGGGCCAGGTGTTTGTGTCGGCCACTTGTGTCGCTTAGCTTAGCCATCCAGCGACCTCAGTGCAAATTTTAGGACTAAAAATAATATTGTGAGGTGTGAGGTGTTCAGAATAGACTGGAAATGAGTGGAAATTATGGTTATTGAGGTTAATAATACCATGGGATCAAAATGACCCCCAAATTCTATGATTTAAGCTGTTTTTTAGGGTTTTTTGAAAAAACACCCGAATCCAAAACACACCCGAATCCGACAAAAAAATTTCGGTGAGGTTTTGCCAAAACGCGTCCGAATCCAAAACACGGCTGCGGAACCGAATCCAAAACCAAATCACAAAACCCGAAAAATGTCCGGTGCACATCACTAGTATATAGTAGGAGGACAGTGCAGAATTTTGCTGACCAGTGACCACCAGTATTATATAGCAGTACGGTACAGTGGTCCACTGCTCTACCTACCTCTGTGTCGTCAAGTATACTATCCATTCATACCTGTGGTGCATTTTAGTTGTGCGCAGTATATATAGTAGGAGGACAGTGCAGAATTTTGCTGACCACCAGTATATAATATATAGCAGTACGGTACAGTAAGCCACTGCTCTACCTACCTCTGTGTCATCAAGTATACTATCAATCCATACCTGTGGTGCATTTTAGTTGTGCGTAGTATATATAGTAGGAGGACAGTGCAGAATTTTGCTGACCACCAGTATATAATATATAGCAGTACGGTACAGTAGGCCACTGCTCTACCTACCTCTGTGTCATCAAGTGTACTATCCATCCATACCTGTGGTGCATTTTAGTTGTGCGCAGTATGTATAGAAGGACAGTGCAGAATTTTGCTGACCACCAGTATATAATATATAGCAGCACGGTACAGTAGGCCACTGCTCTACGTACCTCTGTGTCGTCAAGTATACTATCCATCAATACCTGTGGTGAATTTTAGTTGTGCGCAGTATATATAGTAGGAGGACAGTGCAGAATTTTGCTGACCACCAGTATATCATATATAGCATTACGGTACAGTAGGCCACTGCTCTACCTACCTCTGTGTCGTCAAGTATATTATCCATCCATACCTGTGGTGCATTTTAGTTGTGCGCAGTATATATAGTAGGAGGACAGTGCAGAATTTTGCTGACCACCAGTATATAATATATAGCAGTACGTACAGTAGGCCACTGCTCTACCTACCTCTGTGTCGTCAAGTATACTATCCATCCATACCTGTGGTGCATTTTAGTTGTGCGCAGTATATATAGTAGGAGGACAGTGCAGAATGTTGCTGACAACCAGTATATAATATATAGCAGTACGGTACAGTAGGCCATTGCTATTGATATATTACTGGCATATAATTCCACACATTAAAAAATGGAGAACAAAAATGTGGAGGGTAAAATAGGGAAATATCAAGATCTACTTCCACCTCGTGCTGAAGCTGTTGCCACTAGTCATGGCCGAGACGATGAAATGCCATCAACGTCGTCTGCCAAGGCCGATGCCCAATGTCATAGTAGAGAGCATGTAAAATCCAAAAAACAAAAGTTCAGTAAAATGACCCAAAAATCAAAACTAAAAGCGTCTGATGAGAAGCGTAAACTTGCCAATATGCCATTTACGACACGGAGTGGCAAGGAACGGCTGAGGCCCTGGCCTATGTTCATGGCTAGTGGTTCAGATTCACATGAGGATGGAAGCACTCATCCTTTCGCTAGAAAAATGAAAAGACTTAAGCTGGCAAAAGCACAGCAAGGAACTGTGCATTCTTCTAAATCACAAATCCCCAAGGAGAGTCCAATTGTGTCGGGTGCGATGCCTGACCTTCCCAACACTGGATGGGAAGAGGTGGCGCCTTCCACCATTTGCACGCCCCCTGCAAGTGCTGGAAGGAGCACCCGCAGTCCAGTTCCTGATAGTCAAATTGAAGATGTCACTGTTGAAGTACACCAGGATGAGGATATGGGTATTGCTAGCGCTGAGGAGGAAATTGACAAGGAGGATTCTGATGGTGAGGTGGTTTGGCACCCGGGGAGACACCTGTTGTCCGTGGGACGAATATGGCCATTGACACGCCTGGTCAAATTACAAAAAAAAATCACCTCGTCGGTGTGGAATTATTTTAACAGAAATGCGGACAACATTTGTCAAGCCGTGTGTTGCCTTTGTCAAGCTGTAATAAGTAGGGGTAAGGACGTTAACCACCTAGGAACATCCTCCCTTATACGTCACCTGCAGCGCATTCATCATAAGTCATTGACAAGTTCAAAAACTTTGGGTGACAGTGGAAGCAGTCCACTGACAACTAAATCCCTTCCTCTTGTAACCAAGCTCCTGCAAACCACACCACCAACTCCCTCAGTGTCAATTTCCTCCTTAGACAGGAAAGCCAATAGTCCTGCAGGCCATGTCACTGTCAAGTCTGACGAGTCCTCTCCTGCCTGGGATTCCTCCGATGCATCCTTGAGTGTAACGCCTACTGCTGCTGGCGCTGCTGTTGTTGCTGCTGGGAGTCGATCGTCATCCCAGAGGGGAAGTCGGAAGACCACTTGTACTACTTCCAGTAAGCAACTGACTGTCCAACAGTCCTTTGCGAGGAAGATGAAATATCACAGCAGTCATCCTGCTGCAAAGCAGATAACTAAGGCCTTGGCAGCCTGGGTGGTGTTAAACGTGTGTCCGGTATCCACTGTTAATTCACAGGGAATTAGAGAATTTATTGAGTTAGTGTGTCCCCGGTACCAAATGCCATCTAGGTTCCACTTCTCTAGGCAGGCGATACCGAGAATGTACACAGACTTCAGAAAAAGAGTCACCAGTGTCCTAAAAAATGCAGTTGTACCCAATGTCCACTTAACCACGGACATGTGGACAAGTGGAGCAGGGCAGACTCAGGACTATATGACTGTGACAGCCCACTGGGTAGATGTATTGCCTCCCGCAGCAAGAACAGCAGCGGCGGCACCTGTCGCAGCATCTCGCAAATGCCAACTCGTTCCTAGGCAGGCTACGCTTTGTATCACCGCTTTCCATGAGAGGCACACAGCTGACAACCTCTTACGGAAACTGAGGAACATCATCGCAGAATGGCTAACCCCAATTGGACTCTCCTGGGGATTTGTGACATCGGACAACGCCACCAATATTGTGCGTGCATTACATGTGGGCAAATTCCAGCACGTCCCATGTTTTGCACATACATTGATTTTGGTGGTGCAGAATTATTTAAAAAACGACAGGGGCATGCAAGAGATGCTGTCAGTGGCCCGAAGAATTGCGGGCCACTTTCGGCATTCAGCCACCGCGTGCCGAAGACTGGAGCAAGAGGTGGTAACGAGGTGGAATTCAACCCTCTATATGCTTCAGAGGATGGAGGAGCAGCAAAAGGCCATTCAGGCTTATACAGCTACCTACGTTATAGGCAAAGGAGGGGGAATGCACCTGACTCAAGCGCAGTGGAGAATGATTTCAATGTTGTGCAAGGTTCTGCAACCCTTTGAACTTGCCACACGTGAAGTCAGTTCAGACACTGCCAGCCTGAGTCAGGTCATTTCCCTCATCAGGCTTTTGCAGAAGAAGCTGGAGAGATTGAAGGAGGAGCTAAAACAGCGATTCCGCTAGGCATGTGGGACTTGTGGATGGAGCCCTTAATTCGCTTAACCAGGATTCACGGGTGGTCAATCTGTTGAAATCAGAGCACTACATTTTGGCCACTGTGCTCGATCCTAGATTTAAAACCTACGTTGTATCTCTCTTTCCGGCAGACACAAGTCTGCAGAGGTTCAAAGACCTGCGGGTGAGACACTTGTCAAGTCAAGCGGAACGTGACCCGTCAACAGCTCCTCCTTCACATTCTCCCCCAACTGAGGCTGCGAGGAAAAGGCTAAGAATTCCGAGCCCACCCGCTGGCGGTGATGCAGGGCAGTCTGGAGCGAGTGCTGACATCTGGTCCGGACTGAAGGACCTGCCAACGATTACTGACATGTCGTCTACTGTCACTGCATATGATTCTGTCACCATTGAAAGAATGGTGGAGGATTGTATGAGTGACCGCATCCAAGTAGGCACGTCAGACAGTCCGTACGTATACTGGCAGGAAAAAAAGGCAATTTGGAGGCCCTTGCAGAAACTGGCTTTATTTTACCTAAGTTGCCCCTCCCTCCAGTGTGTACTCCGAAAGAGTGTAATACAGATAGGTGTATGGACCAGAAAATAGCGCTTGGTGGAAAAAAGCAGCCTAGAATAAGTCTAGTGATTCCCAATCACTATATGCAAAACTGTGGGACATTTGAATAGACTTTCTCATTACTCCTTCATATTTTAATTTTAATTAATTTCAATTTATTTTCATTATGTTATTTCTTTGCAACTGAATATAAGGTGGTAGCGCCAAAGATATCTTCAATTATTTATCACTCCGAAAGAGTGTTTAGTGCAGCCGCTCACCTTGTCACCAATCGGCGTACGAAGTTACATCCAGAAAATGTGGAGAAGATGATGTTCATCAAAATTAATTATAATCAATTCCTCCCTCGAGACATTCACAAGCAATTGCCTCCAGAGAGTACACAGGGACCTGAGATGGTGAATTCCAGTGGGGACGAATTAATAATCTGTGAGGAGGGGGATATACACAGTGAAAGGGGTGAGGAATCGGAGGATGAGGAGGAGGTGGACATCTTGCCTCTGTAGAGCCAGTTTGTGCAAGGAGAGATTGATTGCTTCTTTTTTGGTGGGGGCCCAAACCAACCAGTCATTTCAGTCACAGTCGTGTGGCCGACCCTGTCGCTGAAATGATGGGTTTGTTAAAGTGTGCATGTCCTGTTTATACAACATAAAGGTGGGCGGGAGGGCCCAAGGACAATTCCATCTTGCACCTCTTTTTTCTTTCATTTATCTTTGCATCATGTGCTGTTTGGGGACTATTTTTTGAAGTGCCATCCTGTCTGACACTGCAGTGCCACTCCTAGATGGGCCAGGTGTTTGTGTCGGCCACTTGGGTCGCTTATCTTAGTCACACAGCTACCTCATTGGACCTCTTTTTTTCTTTGCATCATGTGCTGTTTGGGGACTATTTTTTAAATCGGCCATCCTGTCTGACACTGCAGTGCCACTCCTAGATGGGCCAGGTGTTTGTGTCGGCCACTTGGGTCGCTTAGCTTAGTCATCCAGCGACCTCGGTGCAAATTTTAGGTCTAAAAATAATATTGTGAGGTGTGAGGTGTTCAGAATAGACTGGAAATGAGTGGAAATTATGGTTATTGAGGTTAATAATACTATGGGATCAAAATGACCCGAAATTCTATGATTTAAGCTGTTTTTGAGGGGTTTTTGTAAAAAAATACCCGAATCCAGAACACACCCGAATCCGACAAAAAATTTTCATGGAGGTTTTGCCAAAACGCGTCCGAATCCAAAACACTGCCGCGGAACCGAATCCAAAACCAAAACACAAAACCCGAATAATTTCCGGTGCACATCACTAGATTATACAGGAGCATCCAGCCAGTACAATTGCATGCCTGCCTTCCTGACAAATTGATATGGCTAAGTTTGAATGTTGAAGCTACAAATGTTAATGCAGTTTAATGAAAGTGGAACCAGTAGCAAAAAGTTGATGAATAATTTAGCAAATTTTAGAATGGCTGGATACACATTATAGAACGAGTCCAGTGAGCTGGAGTCTGTTTTGTGTATCCGTTCACTTGAATAACACTCTTAGCTATTAACAGTTTGGAAGATTATATGCAGGTATGCAGCATGCAGACCTGTTATCTGTTACAGCATACACTGCCAAGAAATCTGCCTCAGTGCCCTAATGCTAAAGCATATGTGCAATTTGTCATTGTGTTTTAAATATATGTCATCTGCATACAGGGAGATGTATAGTACTCTGTATTTCTTGGCTTTGACAAGTATGGAAAACACATAATATAAATAACATTTCAGAGACTTTATTCACAGACAATGTTAAATTAGTGTCTATTTATAAGAGTGACTCCAAACTTCAAAAAAATAAAAATAAATTGTGCAGTGTTCCTTTAGACTAAAATGATAGTATGGGATACGCTCATGAAGGGGTTAATTAAAAGTACCACCCCAGGGAAAGAATCAGGAATCAGTGTCGGTATTGAAACAGAGCACACAGTCATGGTGAATTTTGAATCCATGAAGGAATTACTGAACCCGAGAGATAGAGGATGATTACAGACAGGGCCGGTGCTAGGGTGTTCGGCGCCCCTCTGCAAACTATATATTTGCACCCTCCCATACTTTACAAAGAGATGGCACACAGCGAAAAAGGGTGTGTGGTCTCACAAGGAAGGGGCGTGGCTACACAATAGTACTCCCATTTGAAAGTACTCCACACAGTAGCACAATCTTATTCACATTACGCCACACACAATAGCGTTGCTTACACGCATAGTGCCCCCAGTAGTAGCGCCAATTACAGGCATAGTGCTCCCAGTAGTAGCATAGCTTATACGCATAGTACCATCCTTTAGGAGCGCCACTGACACGCACAGTGCCCCCAGTAGTAGCGCCCCCAATAGTAGCGCCTCCAGTAGTAGCCCCTCTTACACAGTGCCCCCAGTAGTAGCACCACGTACACACATAGTGCCCCCAGTAGTAGCACCGTTTACATGCATAGTGCCCCCAGTATTAGCACTGTTTACACGCATAGTGCCCCCAGTAGTAGCGCCGCTTATACGCATAGTGCCCCCAGTAGTAACACCGCTTATACACACAGGCCCTCATTCCGAGTTGATTGCTTGCTAGCTATTTTTTGCAGAGCAGCGATCAGATAGTCACCGCCTATAGAGGAGTGTATTTTCACTTTGCAAGTGTGCGAACGCTTGTGCAGCCGAGTGGGACGAAAACATTTTTAGCAGTTTCTAAGTAGCTCTGGACTTACTCAGCCCTTGCGATCACTTCAGTCTTTTTGGATCCGCAATTGATGTCAGACACCTGCCCTGCAAACGCTTGGACACGCCTGCGTTTTTCCAAACACTCCCAGAAAATGGTCAGTTGACACCCACAAACGCCCTCTTCCTGTCAATCTCCTTGCGATCGGCTGTGCGAATGGATTTTTCATTAAATTCATCCTCCAGCTATGATCCGCTTTGTACCCATACAACGCGCCTGCGCATTGCGGTGCATACGCATGAACAGTAGTGACCTGATTGCTGCGCTGTGAAAAATGGCAGCGAGCGATCAACTCGGAATGACCCCCATAGTGCCCCCAGTAGGAGTGCCGCTGACATGCATAGTGCCCCCAGTAGTAGCACCGCTAACACGCATAGTGCCCCCAGTAGTAGCGCCCCCAGTAGTAGTGCCTCCAGTAGTAGAACCTCTTACACAGTGCTCCCAGTAGTAGCGCCACTTACACACATAGTGCCCCCAGTAGTAGCACCATTTATACGCATAGTGCCCCCAGTAGTAGCGCTTCTTACGCACATAGTACCCCCCAGTAGTAGCGCCGCTTATATGCATAGTACCCCCAGCAGTAGCACCATTTATACGCATAGTGCCCCCAGTAGTAGCGCTTCTTACGCACATAGTGCCCCCCAGTAGTAGCGCCACTTATACACAGAGTGCCCCCAGTAGTAGCGCTTCTTATGCACATAGTGCCCCCCAGTAGTAGCGCCACTTATACACATAGTGCCCCCAGCAGTAGCACCATTTATACGCATAGTGCCCCCAGTAGTAGCGCTTCTTACGCACATAGTGCCCCCCAGTAGTAGCGCCGCTTATACGCATAGTGCCCCCAGTAGTAGTGCCGCGTATAAGCATAGTGCCCCCAGTAGGAGTGCGACTGACATGCATAGTGCCCTCAGTAGTAGCACCGATAACACTCATAGTGCCCCCAGGAGTAGCGCCGCTTATACACATAGTGCCTCCAGTAGGATTGTCGATGACACACATAGTGCCCCCAGTAGTAGTGCCTCCAAAAGTTGTGCCACTTACTTGCAAGGTGCCCCCAGGAGTAGTGCCACTTATACACAGTGACCCCAGTAGTTGTGCTGCCTATACCTTTACTGGTGCCGCAATGCAGGGACGTGCATTCAGCACCGATGAATGCATGCCCCTGTCATTCCCCCAGATGTAATTGGCCCAGCGGATCCAGTGCTGGATCCGCTGTCCAATCACTAGCGAGCCCCCTTCCCGGCTGCAGCAGGCACCGTGGGATATGTGGGCGCCCGCTGCAGCCAGCGCCGCTGACTGACACTAGAGGTCATAATTGACCCCTGGTGTCTGAGCGGCGCTACTATGGGAGAGACGTCATGAGCCATGACGTCTCTCCCATAGTAGAGAGGAGCCAGCGGACGGAGACGGAGGCAGCGCTGCAGGAGCGGTAAGTATTGTGTATGGTTTTTTTTCTATGTGTCTGTGTTTGGGCTTTGTGGCACAGCCACAGGGGGCACCGCCACAAGGGGTACTGCTACAAGGGGCATAGCTATTGGGGGCAAAGCTACAAGGGGCACAGTGACTGGGGGCACAACTACAGGGGTCACAACTACAGGGGGCACAGCGACTGGAGGCACAACTACAA
Organism: Pseudophryne corroboree; assembly: GCF_028390025.1. Lineage (NCBI taxonomy): Eukaryota > Metazoa > Chordata > Amphibia > Anura > Myobatrachidae > Pseudophryne > Pseudophryne corroboree. The sequence continues at coordinate 210,195,123 of NC_086448.1, forward strand.
GGGGCACAGTGACTGGGGGCACAACTACAAGGGGCACAGTGACTGGGGGCACAACTACAGAGGGCACTGCTACAAGGGGCACAGCTACAGGGGGTACAGCGACTGGGGGCACAACTACAAGGGGCACAGTGACTGGGGGCACAACTAAAAGGGGCGCTCTGTGGGGCTGGTCTCTTCCAAGTGCTGCTGGGATTTCTAAGTGAGAGTTGGAAACAGTAAAAAGGTGAACTCTTATTAATCTCTGTCTATCCATATAAAGATAGTAATTTTGTGAGAGAAAGTAATCTGATTCTGATTGATTGATTGATTGTTTGTATCTATACTGTTTCTTTTTGTTTTAATATATCTGTACTGGGTTTCTTTGTTGTTGTTTTTTTTTCCCTTTTGGAGGGAAAAAAATAAAAAAGCACATAAAGTGTGAGGTGATAGCCAGAGGGGTTAACTCAGGTGTGAGTAATCAGGAGTAATCAGGAGGGGGAGGGGCTGATTGAAGCAGCTGGGTGAGCCTATATAAGCAGTGACTAGACTCTTTGAGCCTGCTCTGTGGGGCTGGTCTCTTCCAAGTGCTGCTGGGATTTCTAAGTGAGAGTTGGAAACAGTAAAAAGGTGAACTCTTATTAATCTCTGTCTATCCATATAAAGATAGTAATTTTGTGAGAGAAAGTAATCTGATTCTGATTGATTGATTGATTGATTGTTTGTATCTATACTGTTTCTTTTTGTTTTAATATATCTGTACTGGGTTTCTTTGTTGTTGTTTTTTTTTTCCTTTTGGAGGGAAAAAAATAAAAAAAGCAAACAAAGTGTGAGGTGATAGCCAGAGGGGTTAACTCAGGTGTGAGTAATCAGGAGTAATCAGGAGGGGGAGGGGCTGATTGAAGCAGCTGGGTGAGCCTATATAAGCAGTGACTAGACTCTTTGAGCCTGCTCTGTGGGGCTGGTCTCTTCCAAGTGCTGCTGGGATTTCTAAGTGAGAGTTGGAAACAGTAAAAAGGTGAGTTAGAATACAGAAAAAGGTGAGTTTTATAATACACAATCAGGAACACACATTTGCAGTGCCAGTAAACTTCTGGTGAGGCTGCAAGGGGCTGACCTTGTGAGTGAGTGGGTCTCTTACTTGGAGTAGCAGAGGGGCTGTGATTGTGCGGGTGTGAGGGGCATTTTTTTTTTTTTTCTTAGCAGGAGCTGGAAGCTGAGTGAAAAGGAGGAGCAGTGAGCTGGAACAACTGCAACTGCTAAGTGGAGTATAGGTGCCACAGGAGAGAGTACTACGGCTGCATAAAAGAGAAGGACCAAGAACCGCACAAAGATAGATAAGTATAAGCCAGCTTAATTATTGTATAAGTGATATTGCTTGTCTTCTATTTTTTATTTTTGCTGCTTTTTCTTTGAGTGTAACAGGGAGTTAGACCTTGCAAACAATATGGGAGGGGCTGTGATTGAGGACCTCACTCAGTGCATGTCGTGCAAGATGTATGCACACCTGGAGCTACCGGCCCAGTGTGAATACATCTGCACGAGGTGTGTGCGAACGGTTGCCCTGGAAGCCCAGGTAACTGATCTAGAGCAAACCGTTACGCGACTGAGGGAGATTCACAATCTCGAGCGTAGTTTAGACAGAACGGTGGAGGAGTTGCGGGAGGGGTCACTGGTAGAAGAGGATGATGATCAGGTAGCCAGTTGGGTCACAGTTAGAAGGAAGAAAAAGAGGGGGAGGCACGACATCTCCGAACTATCAAACCCGAACAAATTTGCCCGATTGGACGAGGAATCGGAGGATGATAGCGAAGAAATGACGGTGCCGGATGAGACTGCTCCCTCTAGCATCCAGAGGTGCGGTCCCTCTGGCACGGTTGGGATAAAAGATAGAGAGGTACCTAGTCAAATGGTGGTGGTAGGGGATTCTATCATCAGGAAGGCAGATAGGGCAATCTGCTACCGGGACCGTGATCGCCGTACAGTCTGTTGTCTCCCGGGTGCTCGGGTACGGCACATCACGGACCGGGTAGATAGATTGTTGGGAGGGGCTGGCAAAGACCCGGCGGTCTTGGTGCACGTTGGCACCAATGACAAAGTTAGCGGAAGGTGGGATGTCCTTAAGAAAGACTATAGGGACTTAGGAAAGAAACTGAAGGCAAGGACATCTAAGGTAATATTCTCGGAATTATTACCAGTGCCACGCGCTAGTCCAGGGAGGCAGAGGGAGATTAGGGAGGTAAATGTGTGGCTTAGGGATTGGTGCAGGAAAGAGGGGTTTGTGTTCCTGGAACACTGGGCGGACTTCTCAGTCAGGCGCCATCTCTTTTGTCGTGACGGATTGCACCTGACTGAGGAGGGGGCAGCGGTGCTGGGGTGAAGGATGGTTAGAAGGTTGGAGGAGATTTTAAACTAGGAGCCTGGGGGGAGGGTTTAGCTAGTAACTACGGGTCATGCAGTGAGAATAGTGGGGACGGCAGTAGTAAACGAAATGGGGGAGAAGTTGGGGGGAGGGTAAGAGCAGGCGGTAAGGTTACTAACATGGGTACTAAAAGGGATTTTACCAAAGCACTAACCAATGACGATTACAGGTCATCCTTGCCACATAAGGTGAAAGATGTCCCTAACGCAAGGGAAAATACTTATCTTAGTTGTATGTATGTAAACGTCAGAAGCATTACTGGTAAAAAGGGTGAACTAGAAATACTTGCAGCAAGCAAACAGTATGATATTATAGGCATTACTGAAACTTGGTGGGATGAATCTCATGATTGGACAGTCAATCTAGAGGGCTATACACTGTTTAGGAGAGACAGACTAAATAAAAAGGGTGGAGGGGTGTGTCTGTACGTAAAGCCGTTTTTAAAACCTAATATATGGGAAGATCATCAGGAGGGGACTGTAGACACTGTTGAGACATTATGGGTAGAAATTGCATGCGGGGAAAAAGGAACAAAAAAGTTAGTATTGGGTGTATGCTATAGGCCGCCTGGTATCAACGCATCTGATGATGAATTGTTACTAAAGCAAATTGAAAAAGCAGCAGGAGTAGGAGACATAGTAGTGATGGGAGATTTTAACTATCCAGAGATAAACTGGAAAAACGATTCATGTGATACTGCTAGGGGCAGTATGTTTTTAAACACACTAAATGATAACTACCTAGTCCAACTAATTGAGGAACCAACTAGGTACAATGCAATCTTAGACCTGGTATTAACAAACAATCAGGATTTGGTATCGGGTATTATAGTAGGGGAACCCATAGGAAACAGCGACCACAATATGGTCACATTCAATATCAGTTTCTACAAACAGCCCTATACTGGCTCAACTAGGACTTTAAACTTTAGCAAAGCCAACTTTGAAATGATGAGGGTATTTTTCAGGGATATTGAATGGGAAGGTTTGTTTGTAGGAAAAAATACTACGGAGAAATGGGAGGTACTAAAATTCCTGCTAGCTAAAAATACACTCAAATATATTCCTATGAGTAGCAAAAAAGGGAATAAAAATCATAAACCGATGTGGCTTAACAAAAAGATTAAGGAACTTATGGGCAAGAAAAGGCGAGCATTTAAAAAATACAAATCTGACGGGGATGCAGAGTCATTTCAGCAATATAAGGAATGTAACAAAAATTGCAAAAAGGAAATAAGAGCGGCTAAAGTAGAAACTGAAAAACTAGTAGCAATCCTTTGCTACTAGTTTCTACTTTAGCCACTCTTATTTCAAGCAAAGTGAATCCCAAAAAATTCTTTAAATACATTAATAGCAAGAGATTAAAAAAGGAGAGTATAGGCCCTTTGAAAGACAAGTTGGGAGTCTTAAGCAAAAATGATAATGACATAGCGGACACACTAAATGAGTTTTTTTCAACAGTATTCACTAGAGAGGACCCAATTCAGGGACTGACACACAATCTCAATAATGACAATATCACACTGATAGGTACTTATTTAAGCGAGGAAGTAGTCTGTGACCGATTAAAACATTTAAAGATTAATAAATCACCAGGGCCCGATGGTATTCATCCAAGGGTTCTAATGGAGCTTCACTCTGAACTGGCAAAACCACTATCTTTGATCTTTGAGGATTCAGTTATATCAGGTATGGTTCCCAAAGACTGGCGTATAGCGGAAGTAGTGCCTATATTCAAAAAGGGAAGTAAAGCTGAACCAGGTAATTATAGACCAGTTAGTCTTACATCTATAGTGGGGAAAGTATTGGAAGGTATTCTAAGAGATAGTATTCAGAAGTTCCTTGAAACCAATAAGGTCATTAAAAGGAATCAACATGGGTTTATGAAGGACAGATCCTGTCAAACCAACTTACTTGGCTTTTATGAAACAGTAAGCGCAAACCTAGATCAGGGTAAAGACGTGGATGTAATCTTTTTAGACTTTGCCAAAGCGTTCGATACTGTACCACACATGAGACTTATATACAAGCTACAAGAATCAGGGCTAGGAAGCACAATATGCACTTGGGTCAAAAACTGGTTAGATAATAGGAAGCAGCGCGTTGTGGTTAATGGATCTTTTTCAACTTGGACTGAAGTGCTAAGTGGTGTGCCGCAAGGCTCAGTATTAGGACCGCTATTGTTCAATATTTTCATTAACGACCTAACAGAAGGTCTAGAGAGCATGGTGTCAATTTTTGCAGATGATACCAAATTGTGTAAGGCTATAAATACAGAGGAGGATGCTGAGTCTCTTCAGAACGACTTAGTTAAATTAGAAGCATGGGCAGCCAAATGGAGAATGCGCTTCAACACAGACAAGTGTAAGGTAATGCACTGTGGTAACAAGAACAAAAATTACACCTACCTACTAAATGGGGTAAAATTAGGGGATTCTGTAATGGAAAAGGACTTAGGTGTCCTCATAGATAGCAAGCTAAGAAGTAGTATCCAAAGTAGGACTGCAGCAAAGAAGGCTAATAAGATATTAGCATGCATAAAACGGGGTATTGATGCTAGGGACGAGAGTATTATACTCCCGTTATATAAATCACTAGTGAGGCCACACCTTGAATACTGTGTACAGTTCTGGGCACCGTACTACAAAAAGGATATCCTGGAGCTTGAAAAGGTACAGAGGAGGGCGACCAAACTAATTAAGGGCATGGAGACGATGGAATACAAGGAAAGGCTTGAAAGACTAGGCATGTTTACATTGGAAAAGCGGAGACTAAGAGGGGATATGATCAACATCTACAAATATATAAGGGGACAATACACAGAGCTTGCGCGGGACCTGTTTTTGGTTAGATCAACACAGAGGACTCGTGGACACTCGTTCAGGTTAGAGGAGAGGAGATTCCGCACAATACGGCGTAAAGGCTTTTTCACGGTAAGGACAATACGTGTTTGGAATTCCCTGCCCGAGGGAGTTGTAATGGCGGAATCTGTCAACACCTTTAAGAATGGGTTAGATAAATTCCTATTGGAAAAGGATATCCAGGGGTATGGTGCATAGTCATGCATTATAGTTACTATAAATAGGGATTAAATGCAATGGCTGACAGCAGCATCAGTCAGAAATTTTAGTCAAATCATCATGCATAGGACACCACAAATAGGTTGAACTCGATGGACAATTGTCTTTTTTCAACCTCAGATACTATGTTACTATGTTACTATGTTACAGTGACTGGGGGCATAACTACAGGGGGCACTGCTACAAGGGGCACAGCTACAGGGGGCACAGTGACTGGGGGCACAGCAACTGGGGGCACTGCTACTCGGGGCACAGCGACTGGGGCACAGCGACTGGGGGTACTGCTACTCGGGGCACAGTGACTGGGGACACAGCGACTGAGGTCACAACTACTGGGGGCACAACCACAAGGGGCACAGCTACTGGGGGCAAAGCTACAAGGGGCACAGCGACTGCGGGCACAACTACTCGGGGCACAGTGACAGGGGGCACAGCGGCAGCGGGCACATCGCGGACCGGGTAGATTGTTGGGAGGGGCTGGGAAAGACCCGGCGGTCTTGGTGCATGTTGGCACCAATGACAAAGTTAGCGAAAGGTGGGATGTCCTTAAGAAAGACTATAGGGACTTAGGAAAGAAACTTAAGGCAAGGACATCTAAGGTAATATTCTCGGAATTATTACCCGTGCCACGCGCTTGTCCAGGGAGGCAGAGGGAGATTAGGGAGGTAAATGTGTGGCTTAGGGATTGGTGCAGGAAAGAGGGGTTTGTGTTCCTGGAACACTGGGCGGACTTCTCAGTCAGGCGCCATCTCTTTTGTCGTGACGGATTGCACCTGACTGAGGAGGGGGCAGCGGTGCTGGGGGGAAGGATGGTTAGAAGGTTGGAGGAGATTTTAAACTAGGAGCCTGGGGGGAGAGTTTAGCTAGAAACTACGGGTCATGCAGTGAGAATAGTGGGGATGGCGGTAGTAAACGAAATGGGGGAGAAGTTGGGGGGAGGGTAAGAGCAGGCGGTAAGGTTACTAACATGGGTACTAAAAGAGATTTTACCAAAGCACTAACCAATGACGATTACAGGTCATCATTGCTACATGGTGAAAGATGTCCCTAACGCTAGGGAAAATACTTATCTTAGTAGTATGTATGTAAACGCATTACTGGTAAAAAGGGTGAACTAGAAATACTTGCAGCAAGCAAACAGTATGATATTATAGGCATTACTGAAACTTGGTGGGACGAATCTCATGATTGGACAGTCAATCTAGAGGGCTATACACTGTTTAGGAGAGACAGACTAAATAAAAAGGGTGGAGGGGTGTGTCTTTACGTAAAGCCGTTTTTAAAACCTGATATACGGGAAGATATTCAGGATGGGAATGGAGACACTGTCGAGACATTATGGGTAGAAATTGCATGCGGGGAAAAAGGAATAAAAAAGTAAGTATTGGGTGTATGCTATAGGCCGCCTGGTATCAACGTATCTGATGAGGAATTGTTACTAAAGCAGATTGAAAGAGCAGCAGGAGTAGGAGACATAGTAGTGATGGGAGATTTTAACTATCCAGAGATAAACTGGAAAAACGATTCATGTGATACTGCTAGGGGCAATATGTTTTTAAACACACTTAATGATAACTACTTAGTTCAACTAATTGAGGAACCAACTAGGTACAATGCAATCTTAGACCTGGTATTAACAAACAATGGGGATTTGGTATCAGGTGTTATAGTAGGGGAACCCATAGGAAACAGCGACCACAATATGGTCACATTCAATATCAGTTTCCATAAACAGCCCTATACTGGCTCAACTAGGACTCTAAACTTTAGCAAAGCAAATTTTAAAAAGATGAGGGTATTTTTCAGGGATATTGAATGGGAAGGTTTGATTTTAGGAAAAAATACCACGGAGAAATGGGAGGTACTAAAATTCCTGCTAGCTAAAAATACACTCAAATTTATTCCTACGAGCAGCAAAAAAAGGAATAAAAATCATAAACCGATGTGGCTTAACAAAAAGATAAAGGAATTTATGGGCAAGAAAAGGCGAGTATTTAAAAAATACAAATCTGACGGGGAAGCAGAGTCATTTGAGCACTATAAGGAATGTAACAAAATATGCAAAGAGGAAATAAGAGCGGCTGAAGTAGAAACTGAAAAACTAGTAGCAAAGGAAAGCAAAGCGAATCCCAAAAAATTCTTTAAATACATTAATAGCAAGAGATTAAAGAAGGAGAGTATAGGCCCTTTAAAAGACAAGTTGGGAGTCTTAAGCAAAAATGATAATGACATAGCGAACACACTAAATTAGTTTTTTTTGAACAGTATTTACTAGAGAGGACCCAATTCAGGGACTAACACATAATCTCAATAATGAGAATATCCCACTGATAGGTACTTATTTAAGCGAGGAAGTAGTCTGTGACTGATTAAAACAATTAAAGATTAATAAGTCACCAGGTCCCGATGGTATTCACCCAAGGGTTCTAATGGAGCTTCACTCTGAACTTGCAAAACCGCTATTTTTGATCTTTAAGGATTCAGTAATATCAGGTATGGTTCCCAAAGACTGGCGTATAGCGGAAGTAGTGCCTATATTCAAAAAGGGAAGTAAAGCTGAACCAGGTAATTATAGACCAGTTAGTCTTACATCTATAGTGGGGAAAGTATTGGAAGGTATTCTAAGAGATAGTATTCAGAAGTTCCTTGAAGTCAATAAGGTCATTAAAAGGAATCAACATGGGTTTATGAAGGACAGATCCTGTCAAACCAACTTACTTGGCTTTTATGAAACAGTAAGCGCAAATCTAGATCAGGGTAAAGAGGTGGATGTAATCTTTTTAGATTTTGCCAAAGCATTCGACACTGTACCACACATGAGACTTATCTACAAGCTACAAGAATCAGGGCTAGGAAGCACAATATGCACTTGGGTCAAAAACTGGTTAGATAATAGGGAACAGCGCGTTGTGGTTAATTGAACTTTTTCAACTTGGACTGAAGTACTAAGTGGTGTGCCGCAAGGCTCAGCATTAGGACAGCTATTGTTCAATATTTTCATTAACAACCTAACAGAAAGTCTAGAGAGCATGGTGTCAATTTTTGCAGATGATACCAAATTGTGTAAAGTTATAAATGCGGAGGGGGATGCTGAGTCGCTTCAGAATGACTTAGTTAAATTAGAAGCTTGGGCAGCGAAATGGAGAATGCGCTTCAATACAGACAAGTGTAAGGTAATGCACTGTGGTAACAAGAACAAAAATAACACCTACCTACTAAATGGGGTAAAATTAGGGGATTCTGTATTGGAAAAGGACTTAGGTGTCCTCATAGATAGCAAACTAAGCAGTAGTACCCAAAGTAGGACTGCAGCAAAGAAGGCTAATAAGATAATAGCATGCATAAAACGGGGAATTGATGCTCCCATTATATAAATCACTTGTGAGGCCACACCTTGAATACTGTGTACAATTCTGGGCACCTTACTACAAAAAGGATATCCTGGAGCTAGAAAAGGTTCAAAGGCGGGCGACCAAACTAATTAAGGGTATGGAGACGCTGGAATACGAGGAAAGGCTTGCAAGACTAGGCATGTTTACACTGGCAAAGAGGAGATTAAGAGGGGACATGATCAACATTTACAAATATATAAGGGAACAATATACAGATCTTGCGCAGGACCTGTTTTTGGTTAGATCAAAAGCAATTGTTTCCCCAGCACACTGAATGGATAACAGTAACCAGATATAAATCCCACATGATAATAGAATTCAGAGATCTTCGTTACACATATTTGCGCAAATGTGTGGTTAAGCCCCAAAGCCGCATCAAGGCCTCTCTTTATATTTGGGGTCCCTAGCGCTATATCTAGGTGCAGGGTGTGGCACCCCAAAACACCAGAATGAGCCAGAAAGCACAGCGTGACATACCAGTGTAAAAAACTATAGTGTTAATAAATTAGTATTTAGGAAGCCGAAGCTATAGAGGGGGTGATACAAACATGAAATGTAATTAAAATAGAGAAATAGTGTTAGAAAATTAATAAGTGAAAAGTGTTAATAGAATGTAAAGGTATGCCACACTAAAGCCATCCAGCTCAGCCAGTCCAGAGGCACCACACCTCACACCTCCATTACCCCAATCTGGGTCTAATATTAACCAGCAAGGAGTCACATGATAATGGCTCCTTACTAAAATATGTCTAAGCTAAGAGCTACTTACCTTGGAGCAACCCCATAATGCTCCATGTGGCATGTCAGGGCCTGCACCTCCTCCTAATGCAGAAACCTCTCTGCCTCTCACAACAGACATATAGATTGGTAAATGCTCAATTAGCTTAGTGATATCATTCAGGTGCTCGAAAGGAAGGGGTATTTCTGAGCAAGAAAAAAAGCAATTGTTTCCCCAGCACACTGAATGGATAACAGTAACCAGATATAAATCCCACATGATAATAGAATTCAGAGATCTTCGTTACACATATTTGCGCAAATGTGTGGTTAAGCCCCAAAGCCGCATCAAGGCCTCTCTGTATATTTGGGGTCCCTAGCGCTATATCTAGGTGCAGGGTGTGGCACCCCAAAACACCAGAATGAGCCAGAAAGCACAGCGTGACATACCAGTGTAAAAAACTATAGTGTTAATAAATTAGTATTTAGGAAGCCGAAGCTATAGAGGGGGTGATACAAACATGAAATGTAATTAAAATAGAGAAATAGTGTTAGAAAATTAATAAGTGAAAAGTGTTAATAGAATGTAAAGGTATGCCACACTAAAGCCATCCAGCTCAGCCAGTCCAGAGGCACCACACCTCACACCTCCATTACCCCAATCTGGGTCTAATATTAACCAGCAAGGAGTCACATGATAATGGCTCCTTACTAAAATATGTCTAAGCTAAGAGCTACTTACCTTGGAGCAACCCCATAATGCTCCATGTGGCATGTCAGGGCCTGCACCTCCTCCTAATGCAGAAACCTCTCTGCCTCTCACAACAGACATATAGATTGGTAAATGCTCAATTAGCTTAGTGATATCATTCAGGTGCTCGAAAGGAAGGGGTATTTCTGAGCAAGAAAAAAAGCAATTGTTTCCCCAGCACACTGAATGGATAACAGTAACCAGATATAAATCCCACATGATAATAGAATTCAGAGATCTTCGTTACACATATTTGCGCAAATGTGTGGTTAAGCCCCAAAGCCGCATCAAGGCCTCTCTGTATATTTGGGGTCCCTAGCGCTATATCTAGGTGCAGGGTGTGGCACCCCAAAACACCAGAATGAGCCAGAAAGCACAGCGTGACATACCAGTGTAAAAAACTATAGTGTTAATAAATTAGTAATTAGGAAGCCGAAGCTATAGAGGGGGTGATACAAACATGAAATGTAATTAAAATAGAGAAATAGTGTTAGAAAATTAATAAGTGAAAAGTGTTAATAGAATGTAAAGGTATGCCACACTAAAGCCATCCAGCTCAGCCAGTCCAGAGGCACCACACCTCACACCTCCATTACCCCAATCTGGGTCTAATATTAACCAGCAAGGAGTCACATGATAATGGCTCCTTACTAAAATATGTCTAAGCTAAGAGCTACTTACCTTGGAGCAACCCCATAATGCTCCATGTGGCATGTCAGGGCCTGCACCTCCTCCTAATGCAGAAACCTCTCTGCCTCTCACAACAGACATATAGATTGGTAAATGCTCAATTAGCTTAGTGATATCATTCAGGTGCTCGAAAGGAAGGGGTATTTCTGAGCAAGAAAAAAAGCAATTGTTTCCCCAGCACACTGAATGGATAACAGTAACCAGATATAAATCCCACATGATAATAGAATTCAGAGATCTTCGTTACACATATTTGCGCAAATGTGTGGTTAAGCCCCAAAGCCGCATCAAGGCCTCTCTGTATATTTGGGGTCCCTAGCGCTATATCTAGGTGCAGGGTGTGGCACCCCAAAACACCAGAATGAGCCAGAAAGCACAGCGTGACATACCAGTGTAAAAAACTATAGTGTTAATAAATTAGTATTTAGGAAGCCGAAGCTATAGAGGGGGTGATACAAACATGAAATGTAATTAAAATAGAGAAATAGTGTTAGAAAATTAATAAGTGAAAAGTGTTAATAGAATGTAAAGGTATGCCACACTAAAGCCATCCAGCTCAGCCAGTCCAGAGGCACCACACCTCACACCTCCATTACCCCAATCTGGGTCTAATATTAACCAGCAAGGAGTCACATGATAATGGCTCCTTACTAAAATATGTCTAAGCTAAGAGCTACTTACCTTGGAGCAACCCCATAATGCTCCATGTGGCATGTCAGGGCCTGCACCTCCTCCTAATGCAGAAACCTCTCTGCCTCTCACAACAGACATATAGATTGGTAAATGCTCAATTAGCTTAGTGATATCATTCAGGTGCTCGAAAGGAAGGGGTATTTCTGAGCAAGAAAAAAAGCAATTGTTTCCCCAGCACACTGAATGGATAACAGTAACCAGATATAAATCCCACATGATAATAGAATTCAGAGATCTTCGTTACACATATTTGCGCAAATGTGTGGTTAAGCCCCAAAGCCGCATCAAGGCCTCTCTGTATATTTGGGGTCCCTAGCGCTATATCTAGGTGCAGGGTGTGGCACCCCAAAACACCAGAATGAGCCAGAAAGCACAGCGTGACATACCAGTGTAAAAAACTATAGTGTTAATAAATTAGTAATTAGGAAGCCGAAGCTATAGAGGGGGTGATACAAACATGAAATGTAATTAAAATAGAGAAATAGTGTTAGAAAATTAATAAGTGAAAAGTGTTAATAGAATGTAAAGGTATGCCACACTAAAGCCATCCAGCTCAGCCAGTCCAGAGGCACCACACCTCACACCTCCATTACCCCAATCTGGGTCTAATATTAACCAGCAAGGAGTCACATGATAATGGCTCCTTACTAAAATATGTCTAAGCTAAGAGCTACTTACCTTGGAGCAACCCCATAATGCTCCATGTGGCATGTCAGGGCCTGCACCTCCTCCTAATGCAGAAACCTCTCTGCCTCTCACAACAGACATATAGATTGGTAAATGCTCAATTAGCTTAGTGATATCATTCAGGTGCTCGAAAGGAAGGGGTATTTCTGAGCAAGAAAAAAAGCAATTGTTTCCCCAGCACACTGAATGGATAACAGTAACCAGATATAAATCCCACATGATAATAGAATTCAGAGATCTTCGTTACACATATTTGCGCAAATGTGTGGTTAAGCCCCAAAGCCGCATCAAGGCCTCTCTGTATATTTGGGGTCCCTAGCGCTATATCTAGGTGCAGGGTGTGGCACCCCAAAACACCAGAATGAGCCAGAAAGCACAGCGTGACATACCAGTGTAAAAAACTATAGTGTTAATAAATTAGTATTTAGGAAGCCGAAGCTATAGAGGGGGTGATACAAACATGAAATGTAATTAAAATAGAGAAATAGTGTTAGAAAATTAATAAGTGAAAAGTGTTAATAGAATGTAAAGGTATGCCACACTAAAGCCATCCAGCTCAGCCAGTCCAGAGGCACCACACCTCACACCTCCATTACCCCAATCTGGGTCTAATATTAACCAGCAAGGAGTCACATGATAATGGCTCCTTACTAAAATATGTCTAAGCTAAGAGCTACTTACCTTGGAGCAACCCCATAATGCTCCATGTGGCATGTCAGGGCCTGCACCTCCTCCTAATGCAGAAACCTCTCTGCCTCTCACAACAGACATATAGATTGGTAAATGCTCAATTAGCTTAGTGATATCATTCAGGTGCTCGAAAGGAAGGGGTATTTCTGAGCAAGAAAAAAAGCAATTGTTTCCCCAGCACACTGAATGGATAACAGTAACCAGATATAAATCCCACATGATAATAGAATTCAGAGATCTTCGTTACACATATTTGCGCAAATGTGTGGTTAAGCCCCAAAGCCGCATCAAGGCCTCTCTGTATATTGGTTAGATCAACACAGAGAACTCGTGGACACTCGCTCAGGTTAGAGGAGAGGAGATTCCGCACAATACGGCGTAAAGGCTTTTTTACGGTAAGGACGATACGTGTTTGGAATTCCCTGCCTGAGGGAGTTGTAATGGCTGACTCAGTCAACACCTTTAAGAATGGGTTAGATAAATTCCTAATGGATAAGGATATCCAGGGTTACGGGGCATAGTCACGCACTACGGTTATTATAAAGAAGAGGGGTAAAACGTAACGGCAGTCATCAACTTCAGTCAAAATTTTATACAAAATAATCGTGCATAGGAGACCACAAATAGGTTGAACTCGATGGACAATTGTCTTTTTTCAACCTTAAATACTATGTTACTATGTTACTATGTTACTCAGGCACTGCTACTGGGGGCACAGCTAGAGGGGTTACAACTACTGGGGGCACAGTGACTAAGGGCACAACTACAGGGGGCACTGCTACAAGGGGCACAGCTATTGGGGGCACAGCTACAGGGGGCACAGCGACTAGGGGCACAATTACAGGGGTCACAACTACTGGGGGCACAGTAACAAGGGGCACAGCTACTGGGGTCACAACTACTCGGGGCACAGCAACAGGGGGCACAGCGACAGTGGGCACAACTACTCAGGCACTGCTACTGGGGCACAGCTAGAGGGGTCACAACTACTGGGGGCACCTGCTCCATCCTCCCAGCCAGGAGCAGCACTCTCCCCTGTCTGTGCTAACGTCTTCCTGCGTCAGCGAGTGCATAATATTCATTCATTTCTCTCTCTCTCTCTCTCTCTCTCTCTCTATCTCTCCCCCCCCTCCTGTGGATTACTTCGTTTGTAAGTTTAATGTTAATTTTTACAGGTAACGGCCCTATTGGATTCTACTGGACAAGTGGACGTGATCGGCATGGGATGTACAGGTACCCCTATTGGATTCTATTGGACAAGTGGACGTGACCGGCATGGGATGTAGGTAAGTATGTGTGAGTGTGTGTGTTTTAATAAATTTTTACTTTCATGGTGTGTGTGTGTTGTGTTTTTATTTGGGTATTTTTTTGTTGTAGAACTACAGGTACCAGCGGGCCCGTTATTTCCCCACATGCTGGTACTTGAGGTTCTCCAAGTACCAGCAAGCAAGAGAGGCTTGCTGGGCCTTGTAGTTCCACAACAAAAACAATGTTCTTTTTTTTACACACTTATGGCTATCTGCCCGGCACCCACCGCCCAGGGGTGCTGGGGACAGCCTCGGGTTTCACCCTGGCCCTTGGGTGCCTGGAGGGGGGGACTCCTTGATTTAAGGGGTCCCCACTCCACCAGGGAACCCCGGCCAGGGGTGACTAGTTGGGGGGGTAATGCCACGGCCGCAGGGACCTTCATAAATGTGTCCCCCGGCTGTGGCATTATGCCCTGGCTAGTGGAGCCCAGTGCTGGTTTTAAAAATACGAGGGACCCCTACATCTTTTGTCCCCCGTATTTTTGGAACCAGGACCGGACTAAGAGCCCGCTGCTGGTTGTCTAAATACGGAGAACCCCTGTCCAATTTTTTCCCAGTATTTAAACAACCAGGACCGGCTCAAAGAGCCAGAGGCTGGTTATACTTTGGAGGGGGGACCTCACACATTTTTTTTTACATTTTTTAACCCGTTCAGACCCTTCTCCATTAAGTTAATTGAAGCCCTGGACAACAAAATTGCACTCATGTCCTCCTCCCACTCTCTTCCCAGTCCCAAACACTAATTTATTTATTTTTCTATAAAAATGTACAATATATCACAAGTATGATGAGCAGGCAGGCAGCGGGCATTGGCGGCATCGGACTGAGATGCAAATTAGTAGCGGAGGGCTGGGTCAGTTGATGGTGGGCAAGTTTGTAAGCCATTGGCGGTGGCAACGGGCATCGGCTCAGAGGCAGCAGAGGGCATTGGCTCGGCGGCGGTAGGGGTCATCGGCAGGATCCGGCGGACATTTTGGCTGTAGTGCTAGTGGAGCCCAGCTAGTGGAGCCCAGTGCTGGTTTTAAAAATACGAGGGACCCCTACATCTTTTGTCCCCCGTATTTTTGGAACCAGGACCGGACTAAGAGCCCGCTGCTGGTTGTCTAAATACGGAGAACCCCTGTCCAATTTTTTCCCAGTATTTAAACAACCAGGACCGGCTCAAAGAGCCAGAGGCTGGTTATACTTTGGAGGGGGGACCTCACACATTTTTTTAAATTTTTTTTAACCCGTTCAGACCCTTCTCCATTAAGTTAATTGAAGCCCTGGACAACAAAATTGCACTCATGTCCTCCTCCCACTCTCTTCCCAGTCCCAAACACTAATTTATTTATTTTTTTCTATAAAAATGTACAATATATCACAAGTATGATGAGCAGGCAGGCAGCGGGCATTGGCGGCATCGGACTGAGATGCAAATTAGTAGCGGAGGACTGGGTCAGTTGATGGTGGGCAAGTTTGTAAGCCATTGGCGGTGGCAACGGGCATCGGCTCAGAGGCAGCAGAGGGCATTGGCTCGGCGGCGGTAGGGGTCATCGGCAGGATCCGGCGGACATTATGGCTGTAGTGCCTCACCAGCCACTGACCTCACCGCAAGCCACTGAGTGCCACTTATACACATAGGCCCTCATTCCGTGTTGATCGCTCGCTAGCTGCTTTTAGCAGCAGTGCACACGCTAAGCCGCCGCCCTCTGGGAGTGTATCTTAGCTTAGCAAAAGTGCGAACAAAAGGTTAGCAGAACTGCTCGTAAAAATTTTCATGCAGTTTCTGAGCAACTCCAGAACTACTCCTACCTTGAGATCACCTCAGTCAGTTTAGTTCCTGCTTTGACGTCACAAACACGCCCTGCGTTCGGCCAGCCACTCCCCCGTTTCCCCAGGCATGCCTGCATTTTTACCTGTCACGCCTGCGTTTTTTAGCACACTCCCTGAAAACGGCCAGTTACCACCTAGAAACTAGTGATGTGCATAGAACATTTTTCGGGTTTTGTGTTTTGGTTTTGGATTCGGTTCCGCGGCCGTGTTTTGGATTCGGACGCGTTTTGGCAAAACCTCCCTGAAAATTTTTTGTCGGATTCGGGTGTGTTTTGGATTCGAGTGTTTTTTTTTACAAAAAACCCTCAAAAACAGCTTAAATCATAGAATTTGGGGGTCATTTTGATCCCATAGTATTATTAACCTCAATAACCATAATTTCCACTCATTTTCAGTCTATTCTGAACACTTCACACCTCACAATATTATTTTTAGTCCTAAAATTTGCACCGAGGTCGCTGGATGACTAAGCTAAGCGACCCAAGTGGCCGACACAAACACCTGGCCCATCTAGGAGTGGCACTGCAGTGTCAGACAGGATGGCACTTCAAAAAAATAGTCCCCAAACAGCACATGATCCAAAGAAAAAAAGAGGCGCAATGAGGTAGCTGTGTGAATAAGCTAAGCGACCCAAGTGGCCGACACAAAGACCTGGCCCATCTAGGAGTGCCACTGCAGTGTCAGACAAGATGGCACTTCAAAAAAATAGTCCCCAAACAGCACATGATGCAAAGAAAAAAAGAGGCGCAATGAGGTAGCTGTGTGACTAAGCTAAGCGACACAAGTGGCCGACACAAACACCTGGCCCATCTAGGAGTGGCATTGCAGTGTCAGACATTATGGCACTTCCAAAAATAGTCCCCAAACAGCACATGATGCAAAGAAAAATGAAAGAAAAAAGAGGTGCAAGATGGAATTGTCCTTGAGCCCTCCCACCCACCCTTATGTTGTATAAACAGGACATGCACACTTTAACAAACCCATAATTTCAGCGACAGGGTCTGCCACACGACTGTGACTGAAATGACTGGTTGGTTTGGGCCCCCACCAAAAAAAGAAGCAATGAATCTCTCCTTGCACAAACTGGCTCTACAGAGGCAAGATGTCCACCTCCTCCTCTTTCTCCGATTCCTCACCCCTTTCACTGTGTACATCCCCCTCCTCACAGATTATTAATTTGTCCCCACTGGAATCCACCATCTCACGTCCCTGTGTACTTTCAGGAGGCAATTGCTGCTGGTGAATGTCTCCACGGAGGAATTGATTATAATTCATTTTGATGAACATCATCTTCTCCACATTTTCTGGAAGTAACCTCGTACGCCGATTGCTGACAAGATGAGCTGCTGCACTAAACACTCTTTCGGAGTACACACTGGAGGGAGGGCAACTTAGGTAAAATAAAGCCAGTTTGTGCAAGGGCCTCCAAATTGCCTCTTTTTCCTGCCAGTATATGTACGGACTGTCTGACGTGCCTACTTGGATGTAGTCACTCATATAATCCTCCACCATTCTTTCAATGGTGACAGAATCATATGCAGTGACAGTAGATGACATGTCAGTAATAGTTGGTAGGTCCTTCAGTCCGGACCAGATGTCAGCACTCGCTCCAGACTGCCCTGCATCACCGCCAGTGGGTGGGCTCGGAATTCTTAGCCTTTTCCTCGCACCCCCAGTTGCGGGAGAATGTGAAGGAGGAGCTGTTGACGGGTCACGTTCCGCTTGACTTGACAACTTTCTCACCAGCAGGTCTTTGAACCTCTGCAGACTTGTGTCTGCCGGAAAGAGAGATACAACGTAGGTTTTAAATCTAGGATCGAGCACGGTGGCCAAAATGTAGTGCTCTGATTTCAACAGATTGACTACCCGTGAATCCTGGTTAAGCGAATTAAGGGCTCCATCCACAAGTCCCACATGCCTAGCGGAATCGCTCTGTTTTAGCTCCTCCTTCAATGTCTCCAGCTTCTTCTGCAAAAGCCTGATGAGGGGAATGACCTGACTCAGGCTGGCAGTGTCTGAACTGACTTCACGTGTGGCAAGTTCAAAGGGTTGCAGAACCTTGCACAACGTTGAAATCATTCTCCACTGCGCTTGAGTCAGGTGCATTCCCCCTCCTTTGCCTATACCGTGGGCAGATGTATAGGCTTGAATGGCCTTTTGCTGCTCCTCCATCCTCTGAAGCATATAGAGGGTTGAATTCCACCTCGTTACCACCTCTTGCTTCAGATGATGGCAGGGCAGGTTCAGGAATGTTTGGTGGTGCTCCAGTCTTCGGCACGCGGTGGCTGAATGCCGAAAGTGGCCCGCAATTCTTCGGGCCACCGACAGCATCTCTTGCACGACCCTGTCGTTTTTTAAATAATTCTGCACCACCAAATTCAATGTATGTGCAAAACATGGGACGTGCTGGAATTTGCCCAGATGTAATGCACGCACAATATTGGTGGCGTTGTCCGATGTCACAAATCCCCAGGAGAGTCCAATTGGGTTAAGCCATTCTGCGATGATGTTCCTCAGTTTCCGAAAGAGGTTGTCAACTGTGTGCCTCTTATGGAAAGCGGTGATACAAAGCATAGCCTGCCTAGGAACGAGTTGGCGTTTGCGAGATGCTGCTACTGGTGCCGCCGCTGCTGTTCTTGCTGCGGGAGGCAATACAACTACCCAGTAGGCTGTCACAGTCATATAGTCCTGAGTCTGCCCTGCTCCACTTGTCCACATGTCCGTGGTTAAGTGGAAATTGGGTACAACTGCATTTTTTATGACACTGGTGACTCTTTTTCTGACGTCTGTGTACATTTTCGGTATCGCCTGCCTAGAGAAATGGAACCTAGATGGTATTTGGTACAGGGGACACAGTACCTCAATCAAGTCTCTAGTTCCCTGTGAATTAACGGTGGATACCGGAAACACGTTTCTCACCACCCAGGCTGCCAAGGCCTGAATTATCCGCTTTGCAGCAGGATGACTGCTGTGATATTTCATTTTCCTCGCAAAGGACTGTTGGACAGTCAATTGCTTACTGGAAGTAGTACAAGTGGTCTTCCGACTTCCCCTCTGGGCTGACGATTGACTCCCAGCAGCAACAACAGCAGTGCCAGCAGCAGTAGGCGTTACAATCAAGGATGCATCGGAGGAATCCCAGGCAGGAGAGGACTCGTCAGACTTGACAGTGACATGGCCTGCAGGACTATTGGCTTTCCTGTCTAAGGAGGAAATTGACACTGGGGTAGTTGGTGGTGTGGTTTGCAGGAGCTTGGTTACAAGAGGAAGGGATTTACTGGTCAGTGGACTGCTTCCGCTGTCATCCAAAGTTTTTGAACTTGTCACTGACTTCTGATGAATGCGGTCCAGGTGACGTATAAGGGAGGATGTTCCTAGGTGGTTAACGTCCTTACCCCTACTTATTACAGCTTGACAAAGGCAACACACGGCTTGACACCAGTTGTCCGCATTTCTGTTGAAATAATTCCACACCGAAGAGGTGATTTTTTTTGTATTTTGACCAGGCATGCCAATGGCCATATTCGTCCCACGGACAACAGGTGTCTCCCCGGGTGCCTGACTTAAACAAACCACCTCACCATCAGAATCCTCCTTGTCAATTTCCTCCCCAGCGCCAGCAACACCCATATCCTCATCCTGGTGTACTTCAACAGTGACATCTTCAATTTGACTATCAGGAACTGGACTGCAGGTGCTCCTTCCAGCACTTGCAGGGGGCGTGCAAATGGTGGAAGGCGCAACCTCTTCCCGTCCAGTGTTGGGAAGGTCAGGCATCGCAACCGACACAATTGGACTCTCCTTGGGGATTTGTGATTTAGAAGAACGCACAGTTCTTTGCTGTGCTTTTGCCATCTTAACTCTTTTAAGTTTTCTAGCAGGAGGATGAGTGCTTCCATCCTCATGTGAAGCTGAACCACTAGCCATGAACATAGGCCAGGCCCTCAGCCGTTCCTTGCCACTCCGTGTCGTAAATGGCACATTGGCAAGTTTACGCTTCTCCTCAGACTCCAAAGCAAAAGATCTTTTTCTAAGCGCTCTTAACGATTCTAGCTGTGCTTTCCAAAATGAAACTGATCAGCCAATCAGCAAATACAAACTCCACACAAAAAAATATTTTGGAATCTTCACAGCGCCGTTAAAATCAGCTCCACATTATAACACCAGGAAACTTTCCATATGCCACATTGCTTTAAATTCCCACACTATTCTCCAAGGGAAATTCCCGTGGGGAAAGTCTCACAGTCTAAAACACAATTTAAATTCCAAAGAAGCACAGTCCGGTCTCTCCAGATCAAAATAAAAATAAAAGTTTATTTATAATCCACTCATTAAGAACATCTAAAAACTCTCTCCGGTTTGCAGGCGGTAATATGCGATTACAGTTCGGTAATATACTTTTTTGATCTCACCGGACCTCCAGGACACCAGCGTTATTCCGTGCAGGTACTCCCCTTCTATCTGGATTTAGCTGCCAGACATGCTTTGCAATCACGGGTTACCTTCCCTGCTTGTCGTCCCACCGAGCTCCGTACTGACGTGAGAATGTTAACCGCTGCAATCGTCTATATCTCCGCGACTCCTGTTGCCGGCTCACTCCTCTCATAAAATAATGACCGAAATCACCTATATCCGACGCGTTTCAACAGGAGTCGCGGAGATATAGACGATTGCATTCTCACGTCAGTACCGTACTGCTATATATTATATACTGGTGGTCAGCAAACTGTGCAAAACTGAAATGCACCACAGGTATGGATGGATAGTATACTTGACGACACAGAGGTAGGTAGAGCAGTGGCCTACTGTACCGTACTGCTATATATTATATACTGGTGGTCAGCAAACTGTGCAAAACTGAAATGCACCACAGGTATGGATGGATAGTATACTTGACGACACAGAGGTAGGTAGAGCAGTGGACTACTGTACCGTACTGCTATATATTATATACTGGTGGTCAGCAAACTGTGCAAAACTGAAATGCACCACAGGTATGGATGGATAGTATACTTGACGACACAGAGGTAGGTAGAGCAGTGGACTACTGTACCGTACTGCTATATATATAGTTATACTGGTGGTCAGCAAAATTCTGCACTGTCCTCCTACTATATACTACAATGCAGTACAGATATGGAGCGTTTTCAGGCAGAGAACGTATAATACTGGTGGTCACTGGTCAGCAAAACTCTGCACTGTCCTCCTACTATATAATACTGCTGGTCCCCAGTCCCCACAATAAAGCAATTAGCACACTGAGCACAGATATTTGCAGCACACTGAGCACAGATATGGAGCGTTTTTCAGGCAGAGAACGTAGATATTTGCACTTGCAGCACACTGAGCACAGATATTTGCAGCACACTGAGCACAGATATTTGCAGCACACTGAGCACAGATATTTGCAGCCCACTGAACATAGAAACTGAGAGGACGCCAGCCACGTCTTCTCACGATCATCTCCAATGCACGAGTGAAAAATGGCGGCGACGCGCGGCTCCTTATATAGAATACGAATCTCGCGAGAATCCGACCGCGGGATGATGATGACGTTCGGGCACGCTCGGGTTAACCGAGCAAGGCGGGAGGATCCGAGTTGCTCGGACCCGTGCAAAAAAAGGTGAATTCCGGGCGGGTTCGGATCCTGAGGATCCGAACCCGCTCATCACTACTAGAAACACCCACTTCCTGTCAATCACTCAAGATCAACAGAACGACAGAAAAGCGTTGTTCGCCCTTGTGTAAAACTTCATAGTTTTGTGTGAAAGTACTTCGCGCGTGCTTACTACAGCCCGTACGCATGCGCAGAAATGCAGATTTTTAGCCTGATCGCTGTGCAGCGAACAACGGCAGCTAGCGATCAAGTCGGAATGAGGGCCATCATCCCCACACACATACACACACACACTTTCTCTCACTCTCTCTTTCCCTCTACTCACCTAAGTCTGTCTGGTCGGATCAGAAGTAGCATCCTCTCCCTCTTCACACACAGCAGCCTGGTCCCGTGTATCTCCACCCCTCTGCCCCATGTAGATCCGCCCCTCCATCCTGTTTACCCCCTATTCCCATCCACAACACTGCTTAAGGGAGAGGGGGGGCGGACTCTTCAAGCTGCCGGCGCCGCTGCCTGTGTCTGTAGTGTGACAAGCACAGCGGCAGGCGGCAGCAGCAGGGGACCTGAGCACAGATATGCTGAGCGGGTAGCGCCGGGCCTGATTACAGAGAGGGAATTCTAAGGCATGAGGACTAGGGGGAGCATGTGCTGAAATAATACAGATATATCAAAGACTGTAATCTATTTATAATCTATCTATCTATCTTTCTTTCTATAGCATTTATCCTCTGCATTCTCTTTCTACTTTGTTTATGTTTGTTCTGATGGGTGTTTGAAAGCAGGCCTTCAGTCTACCAATGCTTGGCTTACTGAGAAGCATCTTATGGCCCGATTCAGACCTGATCGCTGCTGTGTGTTTTCGCACAGCGGGCGATCATCGATAGACTGTTCATGCATATGCACCACAATGCACAAGTGCGTCGGCAAACAACAACAGGCATCGCCGAACAGTGACAGGCTGGTGCGAAAATTTCAATCGCACAGCCATTCGCATGCTGATTGACAGGAAAATGCCGTTTGTGGGTGGTAACTGACCATTTTCTGGGAGTGTCGGGGAAACGCAGGCATTCCCGAGCGATTTCAGAGAGAGTGTCTGTCGTCAGCTCCGGACCCGATCAGCCTGTTCTCATCACAATATAGGAGTAAGACCTGGGCTGCGCAGAAACTGCACACAGTCGAAAAATCATTTAATGGTGAGTGTGGTATAAACGGATTTCCAGCTGTCTGCTGAATGAGGGATTTTTTACAGCTCGGCGTACACCTGCGATCGCACATTTGCACGGCAAATATACACTCCCCTTGGGAGACGACTATCTGAAGCAGCACAACAAAATTAGCAGCCCAGCGATCAGGTCTGAATCACCCCCTTTGTACCAAAAACAGCCAATCCTCTGACAATCCACATTTATACAAAGTAGGCTTAGTAGTGCCCCTTGAAAGAGAGATATGAGCAGGGGGGGAACTGCCGGAGACAAAGGAGTCTCTTGCCACCGGGCTCCCAGCCAAGAAGGGGGCACTTACTCATTGACCCCGTTCCTCTATTGTCCCCGCCAGTGTCTATCCCGCAGTTCTAGAGGACTGAGGAGCCGCCGCACAGAGCGCACATCATCACGGCGCTCCTGCCCTGTGACCTGGTCTCCCTGCTCTCTATGGTCGCGGACGTCACACTCCTGTAATGTGATCCGTGACCCGAGCAAGTGAGCAGGCAGCCGGTCAGCGACGTTCATCCCTGGAGCCGGGAGTAGTGACGTGACAGGAGCCGGGAGCCGGGCAGTGACATACGGTGAGGTCCTTCCCGGGAGCCGGGCAGTGATGTGCGGTGAGGTCCATCCTTGGAGCCAGGTAGCAGTGGCATGACCGTGACGGAAGCGTGTGCGGTGAGCAGGCTGGGCGTGCAGAGTGGCTGTCCATGTGGGAACTCGAGGAGCCAGAGGACATAAAAACTATATGCAAGGCAACAACATTCTGGTAGTTAGTGCAAGCCCCATGTGGCTGCGGTAGTGAGGGCAGGTGCTGGGGAAGGTGTGTGTGTGTGTGTGTGTGTGTGTGTGTGTGTGTGTGTGTGTTTGCATGTGTTTTTGTGTGTGGGGCAGGGGTGGGGGGTGGGGGTTGATATGCATTCCATAGATATGAAATGTATTTAATTTGGTGGCACTGGAGGTACACCTATTATATAATTATATTCTGTAAATATATAATGACATACGTATTTAAAGGGAAATATAGTGTAATAATGTGGTTATGACAGATTAGGTACACATCCAGTGCTACTAAATAAAAAAAAATAAAAAAATTAAAAAAAAATATATATATATATATATATATATATATATATATATAGTGGATCCAATCTTCCGGCACTCAGATTAATGTGAATCTACTTGTCCAGGTGCATTTCCTTCCTGGTTTGGTTATATGGGGGTAAATTTACTAAGATGGGAGTTCTATTTAAGATGGGATGTTGCACATAGCAACCAATCAAATTCCAGGTATTATGTTCTAGAAGGTGCTGGATAAATGAGAAGTAGAATCTGATTGGTTGCTATGGGCAACATCCCATCTTAAATAGAACTCCCATCTTAGTAAATTTACCCCATGGTATGTATCACTGGACAGCACTCCGGAACCACCACCCAAAATGAAACACAGTAGGGGTCCAATGCGGGTCCGCGCTGATGACACATCAGACCCTGGAGCGGAAGGTGTGGTGGGACTTCACGAGCGAGCACACAGGGTGGTAAGTATGTCTATATATTCTTATATATAGACATACTTATACTCAGGACTTGACGTTATATACTCAGGACTTGATAAAAGGGACACAATCCCTAAAACGTTGATCATCACACCGTGACTTCTGTGTTTCATTTGGGTTGGTGGTTCCGGAGTGCCATCCAGTAATACGTACATATACATACACGCATGCAGGGGGTGTTTCCGAGTACCTAGAAATAGAGATGAGCGGGTTCGGTTTCTCTGAATCCGAACCCGCCAGAACTTCATGTTTTTTTTCACGGGTCCGAGCGACTCGGATCTTCCCGCCTTGCTCGGTTAACCCGAGCGCGCCCGAACGTCATCATGACGCTGTCGGATTCTCGCGAGGCTCGGATTCTATCGCGAGACTCGGATTCTATATAAGGAGCCGCGCGTCGCCGCCATTTTCACACGTGCATTGAGATTGATAGGGAGAGGACGTGGCTGGCGTCCTCTCCGTTTAGAATTAGAATAGATTAGAGAGACACTTGATTTACTAATTTTGGGGAGCATTAGGAGTACTCAGTAGTGTACAGTGCAGAGTTTTGCTGATAGTGACCAGTGACCACCACTTTTATTTATAATCCGTTCTCTGCCTGAAAAAAGCGATACACAGCACACAGTGACTCAGTCACATACCATATCTGTGTGCACTGCTCAGGCTCAGGCCAGTGTGCTGCATCATCTATATATATTATATATCTGTCTGACTGCTCAGCTCACACAGCTTATAATTGTGGGGGAGACTGGGGAGCACTACTGCAGTGCCAGTTATAGGTTATAGCAGGAGCCAGGAGTACATAATATTATATTAAAATTAAACAGTGCACACTTTTGCTGCAGGAGTGCCACTGCCAGTGTGACTAGTGACCAGTGACCTGACCACCAGTATATAATATTAGTAGTATACTATCTCTTTATCAACCAGTCTATATTAGCAGCAGACACAGTACAGTGCGGTAGTTCACGGCTGTGGCTACCTCTGTGTCGGCACTCGGCAGCCCGTCCATAATTGTATATACCAGTGACCTAACCGTGGTTTTTTTTTCTTTCTTTATACATACATACTAGTTACGAGTATACTATCTCTTTATCAACCAGTCTATATATTAGCAGCAGACACAGTACAGTGCGGTAGTTCACGGCTGTGGCTACCTCTGTGTCGGCACTCGGCAGCCCGTCCATAATTGTATATACCACCTAACCGTGGTTTTTTTTTCTTTCTTTATACATACATACTAGTTACGAGTATACTATCTCTTTATCAACCAGTCTATATATTAGCAGCAGACACAGTACAGTGCGGTAGTTCACGGCTGTGGCTACCTCTGTGTCGGCACTCGGCAGCCCGTCCATAATTGTATATACCACCTAACCGTGGTTTTTTTTTCTTTCTTTATACATACATACTAGTTACGAGTATACTATCTCTTTATCAACCAGTCTATATATTAGCAGCAGACACAGTACAGTGCGGTAGTTCACGGCTGTGGCTACCTCTGTGTCGGCACTCGGCAGCCCGTCCATAATTGTATATACCACCTAACCGTGGTTTTTTTTTCTTTCTTTATACATACATACTAGTTACGAGTATACTATCTCTTTATCAACCAGTCTATATATTAACAGCAGACACAGTACAGTGCGGTAGTTCACGGCTGTGGCTACCTCTGTGTCGGCACTCGGCAGCCCGTCCATAATTGTATATACCACCTAACCGTGGTTTTTTTTTCTTTCTTTATACATACATACTAGTTATGAGTATACTATCTCTTTATCAACCAGTCTATATATTAGCAGCAGACACAGTACAGTGCGGTAGTTCACGGCTGTGGCTACCTCTGTGTCGGCACTCGGCAGCCCGTCCATAATTGTATATACCACCTAACCGTGGTTTTTTTTTCTTTCTTTATACATACATACTAGTTACGAGTATACTATCTCTTTATCAACCAGTCTATATATTAGCAGCAGACACAGTACAGTGCGGTAGTTCACGGCTGTGGCTACCTCTGTGTCGGCACTCGGCAGCCCGTCCATAATTGTATATACCACCTAACCGTGGTTTTTTTTTCTTTCTTTATACATACATACTAGTTACGAGTATACTATCTCTTTATCAACCAGTCTATATATTAGCAGCAGACACAGTACAGTGCGGTAGTTCACGGCTGTGGCTACCTCTGTGTCGGCACTCGGCAGCCCGTCCATAATTGTATACTAGTATCCAATCCATCCATCTCCATTGTTTACCTGAGGTGCCTTTTAGTTGTGCCTATTAAAATATGGAGAATATGGAGAATTGTCAGCAATCGGCGTACGAGGTTACATCCAGAAAATGTGGAGAAGATGATGTTCATTAAAATGAATTATAATCAATTCCTCCGCGGAGACATTGACCAGCAGCAATTGCCTCCACAAAGTACACAGGGAGCTGAGATGGTGGATTCCAGTGGGGACGAATTGATAATCTGTGAGGAGGGGGATGTACACGGTGATATATCGGAGGGTGAAGATGAGGTGGACATCTTGCCTCTGTAGAGCCAGTTTGTGCAAGGAGAGATTAATTGCTTCTTTTTTGGGGGGGGTCCAAACCAACCCGTCATATCAGTCACAGTCGTGTGGCAGACCCTGTCACTGAAATGATGGGTTGGTTAAAGTGTGCATGTCCTGTTTTGTTTATACAACATAAGGGTGGGTGGGAGGGCCCAAGGACAATTCCATCTTGCACCTCTTTTTTCTTTTCTTTTTCTTTGCATCATGTGCTGATTGGGGAGGGTTTTTTGGAAGGGACATCCTGCGTGACACTGCAGTGCCACTCCTAGATGGGCCCGGTGTTTGTGTCGGCCACTAGGGTCGCTAATCTTACTCACACAGTCAGCTACCTCATTGCGCCTCTTTTTTTCTTTGCGTCATGTGCTGTTTGGGGAGGGTTTTTTGGAAGGGACATCCTGCGTGACACTGCAGTGCCACTCCTAGATGGGCCCGGTGTTTGTGTCGGCCACTAGGGTCGCTAATCTTACTCACACAGTCAGCTACCTCATTGCGCCTCTTTTTTTCTTTGCGTCATGTGCTGTTTGGGGAGGGTTTTTTGGAAGGGACATCCTGCGTGACACTGCAGTGCCACTCCTAGATGTGCCCGGTGTTTGTGTCGGCCACTAGGGTCGCTAATCTTACTCACACAGCTACCTCATTGCGCCTCTTTTTTTCTTTGCGTCATGTGCTGTTTGGGGAGGGTTTTTTGGAAGGGCCATCCTGCGTGACACTGCAGTGCCACTCCTAGATGGGCCCGGTGTTTGTGTCGGCCACTAGGGTCGCTAATCTTACTCACACAGCTACCTCATTGCGCCTCTTTTTTTCTTTGCGTCATGTGCTGTTTGGGGAGGGTTTTTTGGAAGGGACATCCTGCGTGACACTGCAGTGCCACTCCTAGATGGGCCCGGTGTTTGTGTCGGCCACTAGGGTCGCTTATCTTACTCACACAGCGACCTCGGTGCAAATTTTAGGACTAAAAATAATATTGTGAGGTGTGAGGTATTCAGAATAGACTGAAAATGAGTGTAAATTATGGTTTTTGAGGTTAATAATACTTTGGGATCAAAATGACCCCCAAATTCTATGATTTAAGCTGTTTTTTAGTGTTTTTGGAAAAAAACACCCGAATCCAAAACACACCCGAATCCGACAAAAAAAATTCGGTGAGGTTTTGCCAAAACGCGTTCGAACCCAAAACACGGCCGCGGAACCGAACCCAAAACCAAAACACAAAACCCGAAAAATTTCAGGCGCTCATCACTACCTAGAAACCCTCCCTGCATGCTGATCCATTGTCGCAGCTGACAATTTTTGTTAACTTTCAGAGCTGCACAGAGACACTGCGGCTGCTGTCAGCTGCCTCAATACGCTGACTGACATAGGATGGACTCAGAGGCAGGCTGGCTGAGTGTAGGGGAGCTAGCTGCAGAGGAAGCTGCAGCTCCTCCCAGGCAGTTTTCCCATGTGACCAGGCTGGCTGGCTGGTCGGGTGAGGCAGTAAATCTGTGCAGTGGATGGCAGCTGAGCACAGGTGTGTGCTTCATGTGTTTGGGGGATTAGTTATGCTGGACGAGTGAGGCAACCACTGTCCTTGTGTTTGAGGGGTGTGTGTAAATATGTTATGTGTTGTATAAGCTGTATGTTTGTATCCTATGTTAGTGTTCACTCTAGGCTGTTTTAGCAGGGCGCCGCGCCCTGCCCGATTTTTACAAGGCAAAACCCGCCCTGCCCCTTTTGCGGCACCCTGCTAGAACAGCCGCTGCTTCCTGCCCTCCCAGCGTGTAAAGATGCCGTGCGCATGCGCGCGGCATCCATTCACGCATTGGGAGAGAGCCGGGGGAAGCCCAGCACCAACGGAGGTGCTGGGCACACCCCCAAAAGTGACGTGGCCCCGTCATTTCTCTATCGTCCTAGTGGATGCTGGGGTTCCTGAAAGGACCATGGGGAATAGCGGCTCCGCAGGAGACAGGGCACAAAAAGTAAAGCTTTTCCGATCAGGTGGTGTGCACTGGCTCCTCCCCCTATGACCCTCCTCCAGACTCCAGTTAGATTTTTGTGCCCGGCCGAGAAGGGTGCAATCTAGGTGGCTCTCCTAAAGAGCTGCTTAGAGAAAGTTTAGCTAGGTTTTTTATGTTACAGTGATTCCTGCTGGCAACAGGATCACTGCAGCGAGGGACTGAGGGGAGAAGGAGTCAACTCACCTGCGTGCAGGATGGATTGGCTTCTTGGCTACTGGACATCAAGCTCCAGAGGGACGATCACAGGTACAGCCTGGATGGTCACCGGAGCCGCGCCGCCGGCCCCCTTGCAGATGCTGAAGACAGAAGAGGTCCAGAATCGGCGGCTGAAGACTCCTGCAGTCTTCTAAAGGTAGCGCACAGCACTGCAGCTGTGCGCCATTTTCCTCTCAGCACACTTCACACGGCAGTCACTGAGGGTGCAGGGCGCTGGGAGGGGGGCGCCCTGGGAGGCAAAATGAGTACCTATAAAGGCTAAAAATACCTCACATATAGCCCTAGAGGCTATATGGAGATATTTAACCCCTGCCTGATTTCTCAAAATAGCGGGAGACGAGCCCGCCGGAAAAGGGGCGGGGCCTATCTCCTCAGCACACGGCGCCATTTCCTCTCACAGCTCCGCTGGTCAGGACGGCTCCCAGGTCTCTCCCCTGCACTGCACTACAGAAACAGGGTAAAACAGAGAGGGGGGGCAAATTTATGGCGATATTTTTATATAACAAAGCAGCTATAGGGGAGCACTTATTATAAGGCTATCCCTGATATATATATAGCGCTTTTGGTGTGTGCTGGCAAACTCTCCCTCTGTCTCCCCAAAGGGCTAGTGGGTCCTGTCTTCATTAGGAGCATTCCCTGTGTGTCTGCTGTGTGTCGGTACGTGTGTGTCGACATGTATGAGGACGATATTGGTGTGGAGGCGGAGCAATTGCCAAATATGGGGATGTCACCTCCTAGGGGGTCGACACCAGAATGGATGCCTTTATTTATGGAACTACGGGATAGTGTCAACACGCTAAAGCAGTCGTTTGACGACATGAGACGGCCGGACAATCAATTAGTGCCTGTCCAGGCGACTCAAACACCGTCAGGGGCTGTGAAACGCCCTTTGCCTCAGTCGGTCGACACAGACCCAGACACAGGCGATGACTCCAGTGGTGACGGTGACGAATCAACCGTATTTTCCAGTAGGGCCACACGTTATATGATTTTGGCAATGAAGGAGGCGTTACATTTAGCTGATACTACAGGTACCACTAAACAGGGTATTATGTGGGGTATGAAAAAACTGCCTATAGTTTTTCCTGAATCAGAAGAACTAAATGACGTGTGTAATGAAGCGTGGGGTGCCCCGATAAAAACCGAACTCCGGTGCCCTGCCCCTGCCTCATCCTAAGGGGAACACTACTATGTGTGTGTATATGTATCCTATGTGTGTGTGTATATGCTGTGTCTATCTATCCTATGTGTGTGTGTGTGTGTGTGTGTGTGTGTATTTATGTATACTATGTGTGTATATGTATGCTGTGTGTTTATAAGCTGTATGTATGCTATGTGTGTGTATATGCTGTGTGTATGTATCCTATGTGTGTGCATATGCTGTGTGTATGTATCCTATGTGTGTGTATGTATCCTAAGTGTGTGTATATGCCGTATGTATGCATGCTGTGTGTATGCTATGTGTATGTATTTGCTGTATGTATGTATACTGTGTGTGTGTATATGTATGCTGTGTGTATATATGCTGATTGTGTATTTTCTGTGTATATGGTGTGTGTAAATACTATATGTGTATATGCTGTATGTTTTCATGCTGTGTGTATGTATATTCTCTGGGTGTATGCATGCATGAATGTTCTGTGTGTGTGCTCTATGTGTGCCTGCAGTATGTATCATTGATCTGTGTATTTATGTATATATGTTTTTGTAAGTATACTATGTGTATGTATGTATGCTGTGTGTGTGTATGTATGTATATGTACAGAAGAGTGTGTGTGTGTGTGTGTGTATATATATATATATGTGTGTGTGTTTGTGTGTGTGTACGGAAACCTCCCCAAGAAAATCATGTGTTTGCCCCTGACATACTATACCTGTGTGTCGTCTTGTTCTTTGTCTGAGTGCCGCCTGAACGCTTGTATTCATTGGACCCGTATTGGGAGTGCTGCTTGAACCGTTTATATATATATATATATATATATATATCGTGAAAACAGAGAAAAGTACTGCGCCACAGATGGAAATAATGTCCTTTCTTAAAAACCACAGAGTAGTTAAATTATATCAGACACTCCCTGTTTGTGGGCGTCAGCTAAGCCCCCAAATACAATCGGGATGGTGAACCCACGAATTGATTTGTGTTTATAGAGGAAAGGGATGGGGGCAGCGACCGATGGTGTCTATAAATAATTACAGGATATTTAAAAAAATATGTAAAATATAAACATTTATTTAAAATCTTATAACAGAACTTTTTCTAAAAATGGGATAAAAAAGCAAATGCACAATTATACAAGCAATAAAAGCAATAAAGTGCAAATAACGTATTAAAGTGCTTATCTGAGTCAGAGGGCATCCAATTGACCTCTGACTCAGATAAGCACTTTAATACGTTATTTGCACTTTATTGCTTTTATTGCTTGTATAATTGTGCATTTGCTTTTTTATCCCATTTTTAGAAAAAGTTCTGTTATAAGATTTTAAATAAATGTTTATATTTTACATATTTTTTTAAATATCCTGTAATTATTTATAGACACCATCGGTCGCTGCCCCCATCCCTTTCCTCTATATATATATATATATATATATATAAAATAGTCAAGCAGTGCACTCCTCCTTGGTGAAAACAAGTGCTCCTGGTGCCCTGAATAGAAAGGTGTGTGTGTGTGTGTGGGGGGGGGGGGCTAATTGTAGAAATACAGACGCTTAGTTATGTTAAATAACGCAATGTAAATGTAGTGGCACTAAAATGCTCTCCGTATCGTCTGGAGGTCACAATAATGCTTTCAGTATTGCCTGGTGGGGATCAGTACTAAATGCCGCGGTCAAGATGCCGCCGGCCGGAATCCCGGCGGTCAAAATCCCGACGCCGGAATCCCGACCACACAATCCCGACAGGGGTGGCGAGTGGAACGCAGCCCCTTGCGGGCTCGCTTCGCTCGCCACGCTGCGGGCACGGTGCCTCGCTCGCCACGCTCGGCACACTATTATATTCTCCCTCTATGGGTGTCGTGGACACCCACAGAGGGAGAATATGTCGGGATTGTGGCGGTCGGGATTCCGGCGTCGGTATTTCGACCGCCGGGATTCCGGCCGGCGGCATCTTGACCGCATCCCGCCTGGTCTGTAGCGATCACTGATATCCTCTTAGTATTGTGTAGTAGTCACAAATATGCTCTTAGCATTATGTAGGAGTCACTAATATGCTCTTAGTGTTTTGTAGCGGTCACTAATATGTTCTTAGTATTGTGTAGTGGTCACTAAGCAGCTCATACTTATTGTCTGGTGGTGACAAAAATGCTCTCTGTACCCATGGGCTACTGCTTCATAGGTTAGCGGGAAATGGGCTGTAATAAGTAATAGTCAAAGAGTCGGCATGGGGGGGGGGGGGGGCACCAAATTTGTCTTGCCTCCGGGCGACTTGGATGAACTTACGCCACTGGATATGAGATAAAGATGGATGTTATTTGGATGGTGGTCCATATTTGAAATACATTATGTAAGACCTTGGTCGGAGATTTATCAAAGCTTTTAGAGAGATAAGTACTAACTGCCCCTTAAGTGCAAATTCCGAATTTTTTTGTTTTTTTGTACATATCCATTATTGCTTAAGATGCACATGCAGCTGAGCTGTGACTGTAAATCACTATTGCTCATTGTATTCTGTAAAGTAGATCACTGTGAAGACAATTGCTGCAATTTTAATTTTCAGTCTAAATCATTTTATATTGTTTCATGTGGAGTTGCCTAAAGGCAAAATGACACCTTTATACTACACACTACTCCTCCCTAACTGTGCATTTTCTTCATAAATGTTTTCCCCCAGCTAGTACCTTACACCATCTCTTTCTTTCCCACTGAGTCACAATGGCTCATGACTGCTAGCTAGAGACACAAGTCACACAGAGTTTTGCAGTGGAACAAGCCATTTTACATACAGTAGGTGCGATGTTACATTTGTCATTCCAAATCGTATTTGTAAACTTGCATGTTGCTGACTTTATAGTCTATGCATAGTAGTGGAAGATGAGGCCAGATAATTCTCCTGTGTGGTGTGATTGGGGAAGAACTGGGAATACTAAAATTCCCACCATTGCTTCTTAAACCTCACAATCTTTTCATTACATACGGTCCAAATACATCTCAACACCCACTTTATCTACGCTTCTGATTCATTTCATACTAAATCTACACCCATTGAGCCGACACTGCTTTTCTAATCCGCATTTCTGCAATTCTTCAACTCTGAATTCCTTACAGCCTCCACTCCTACTTCCACTTTCCCTCAACCTATTTACCTACTAAACACTATGTCAAGGCTTTCTTATACTCCCCACATTACTCAGTGTCTACCTAATCATGCGTCTTTATCCTTCCCCCCTAGTCTCCTACACCTCCTGCTCCCTCCCCTCCTCTGTCTCCCCTCCATCTCTCTGTATACTTTCCCCTCCTTTCCTGTTACCCCACTTTCACTCACGTCTACCCCATGGTCCTGCTACCCCACAACTCAGCCCTGCTCCCTCTCTCCCTTCCCTGTCACCTCCCCACACCCCCATCCACATCACACTGACCTCCCTCCCTACCCACCTCCTGCAGTTTCCCCTCCTAGCTCTGGCACCCGCACCATCACTACTCTCTCATCATCCCTGCACTCAAAGTTAATCTCTCCTGATCGCTTCAGCAACCCTGATAATCTCATTCACATCTCTCCCACAAACTCATACCCCCTATCCTGTGCCCTGTGGAATGCCAGATCTGTTTGTAACAAACTGGTCCCCACTCATGACCTTTTCATTTCCAACTCCCTCCACCTACTAGCCATAGGCGTGCGCAGCTAATTTTATTAGGGGGTGCAACCCCGGAGGGGCATGTCTAGCACTGCCTTTTGGACGTATCTAGCACCGCCCGTAGACATGTCTAGAACTATTTTACAATCTCTCAGTAAAATCACATCGCTTAATCTAATTTCTCCCTAATAATAAAGTAGATATAGTACACCCCAGAGTAAAAAAATGAAATATAATGGTGCGACCACCAGGCAGTACTTACGGTCCGCTACGGCATAACCCTGAGTGCTAGCTGAGTGCTGAGTGCCACTGTACCCTATCACTGCTTACACTTCCCCAATCTATCCCTGACCCAGTGGTGGAACTAGAGAGTGATGGGCCTAGGTGCATATGCATTCCCCTCCCGACCCCCACCCCATACACACCCCTTGCACCCCCCAGCATTACACCCTAATTTTGAGTGGGCCACTCTGAAAAGTACGGGAGATTTACTGAGCCAAATGGGAGGCGATCACGAGCCTTCCTGGTGGAATACCGGCGCCACAGGCTTTTCTCCCTCTGTGGGTGTCCACGACACCCATAGAGGGAGAATAGATCTTGTGGCAAGCGGAGCGAGCCGGCGAGCCTGCAAGGGGCTTTCTAGCACTCGCCCAGCTGCAGGGCATACTGGTGGTCGGTATCCCACTGTCGGGATCATGACCGCCGGTAAGAGGTATGTATTCCGGGACGAACATTTCCATTTTAATATAACACAAGTAAGTTTATAATTTACACATGTGCCATCAGAGCCTCATTTGCCTCTTTCTATGCCAACAGACCCCTCCTCTGCAGTACACCAGCATTTGTCACATATGTCCCCATGCTCACCAGCTACTGACAGTAGTGCCCCTTATTCACAATATGAGTCAAAATTCACATTATGCCACACAGTATGAGCCGAAATTCACATCACGCCACACAGTATGAGCCGAAATTCACATTACGCCACACGGTATGAGCCGAAATTCACATTATGCCACACGGTATGAGCCGAAATTCACATTACGCCACACGGTATGAGCCGAAATTCACATTACGCCACACAGTATGAGCCAAAATTCACATTACGCCACACAGTATGAGCCGAAATTCACATTACCCTACACAGTATGAGACAAAACTCACATTATGCCACACAGTATGAGCCAAATTCACTTTTTGCCATACAGTATGAGCTGAAATTAACGTTACACTACACAGTATGATATAAAACTCACGTTATGTCACACAGTATGAGCCGGAATTCACATTATGGCAAACAGTATGCCCCCAGCAGTGCCAGATACACATAATACCCCCGTGGTGCTCACCGCTATTATAAAAGTATAACACATTATTCATAATAAATATTTTGGGGGATATAAGTAATCCATAGTAATAAAAAAAAATAATCTAAATTTAACATATATTAAAACAGAGCTGTCTCAGTGACACACTGACAGATAGGAGTGTGTCTTACCCTCTCTGCTGAGTGCTGAACTGTCTCAGGCTCACTCAGCTGTGTCCTCCGCTCCGGCGGCGGCTCCGATTCCTCCTGAGATGAACGCTACCTGGGCTGGGCCTGTGATGTTGGCGTGGCTGGCGGCGGCAGTTGCAGGACAGTGAGGACACGGCGCAGGAGCAAACACAGGATTTCTATGGGGGGGGTTTATATATATATATATATATATATATACACACACACACACACACACACACACATATAGACAAGGTGTGGAGGCGGCACTCAGAGACTTTCACACAGTGTATAAATCAAGCCAGGTGTGGTTATTCAAGTCAACGTTTCAGGGGACGAACCCCCTTCCTCAGGACACTACAAACAGTCCCCGAAACATTGACTTGAATAAACTCACCTGGCTTGATTTATACACCGCCTCTGTATCGGGGCTGCACCACCCCTAGGAAGGCACCAGGGCAAATACACCTTGGGGGATGTTGGAGTGCCGGACTGCTGG
The DNA here is from genome assembly GCF_028390025.1 of Pseudophryne corroboree. Taxonomy (NCBI): domain Eukaryota; kingdom Metazoa; phylum Chordata; class Amphibia; order Anura; family Myobatrachidae; genus Pseudophryne; species Pseudophryne corroboree. The sequence goes on from NC_086448.1 coordinate 210,231,266, forward strand.
ATGTACTAATATATATATATATATATATGTTCGCAAAGCCGTCACTCCACTGCTGTACATAAATTACTTGCGGCCGATGCCCTCCAGGTGTATTCGGCCAGAACGGTCAGTCACAATACATGTCACGGGTAGGTGGCACTTACGGCGGCTATGAATAATCACACGGACCCCAGCAGTTTGATCAACGTTTCAATCTTGCATTCAGATTTTATTTTAATTTTATTTTTATCAACAAAAACAATGGGCGGAACTCTTAGGAGATGTTAATAATTAAACCACATCACAGCATGTCACCAATCACATAGTACACACACACACACACACACACACACACACACACACACACACACACAACACACATAACAGTATACATACACATACATGACATACTTACATACATAAACACACAGACATAGCAGTAGTACACAACGTGCATACATAAAGTAGACACACATAGTAGCATACATATACACAGCAGACACCATAGTACATACTGTACACACACATCTTTTTCACAAAATATAAAACACAGCCACCATATGTAGACGCTGCCAGCCCCTGCCGGGTCAGCGAGAGCCCGCCCGGCCAACATCTTTAATCAAAGACGCCCGCGTACCGATCCCCCCACCAGACCCGCCACTACTGCCGTCACCACCTGACGTGCGTCCCATACCTGCAGACAGGAGACCGTGCACCTGACTCGGCCAGACCACCCCGATGAGAAGGGAAATGCCTGAGGAGCTGCTCGCCTCTCACTCACCCCGCTGCGTGCGCGTAGCCGTGGGAGAAGACTGGAGGGCGCGGGCGGGAGGTGGAGCTTAACCTCAGTCACCCCCTGTGCGTCCGCTGGGCAACCATGGCCCATTAGTGACAGCAGCATATGATGATGTGCCTCTAGTCTATAAATATATTGTCCACGGCGGCGGGCGCAGCAGCTCAGTTTGTCGGTGACAGACTGCAATGAGCAGCGCTGGCACAGCAGCAAGCTGAGATCGAGGGCTTACCATAGCCTGCGGCGATCATCGCAGGCAGTGGGTGCAGGACATTAGGGGGTGCCTGTGCGCACCAGGCACCCCCCGTGCGCACGCCTATGCTACTAGCCATTACTGAAACTTGGATTACGCCCTCTGACACTACTTCTCCTGCTGCTCTCTCTGCTGGGGGCCTCGCATTCACACACACACACACCCCGACCAGGGGGTCGCCATGGGGGTGGTGTTGGGGTCCTTTTACCTTCTAGTTACTCCTACCAACTCATACCACCAGAACCATCCCTTACATTCTCTACATTTGAGGTCCATACTATACGCCTCTTCCAACCAGTCCATCTTAGAGTAGCTGTCATTTACCGCCCCCCTGTCGTTGCTTCCAAATTCATCGACAACTTTGCTTCCTGGCTTCCTCACTTCCTCTCTTCTGACATTCCTTCCATTATCCTAGGCGATTTCAACATCCCTATTGACAACCCCACACAATCCCCTGCCTCTAAACTCCTTAACCTCACCTCTTCACTTGGTCTCTCCCAGTGGACCTCCTCACCCTCCCATGTGAATGGGAGCTCACTGGATCTGGTCTTCACTCACCGTTGTGATATTTCTGATTTTTCAAATTCCCCATTTCCCCTCTCTGACCACCACCTGCTCTCCTTTAACCTATCTCTCTCGACTTCCCCATCTCTACCTCCCAAGGCTACCATCACTAAGCGTAACATTGAGGCTATTGACACCACATTCCTTTCCTCCCTGTTTGACTCACTTCTCTCTCCTATTCTCTCTCTCTCTCATGCCCTGAACAAGCCACTTCCATATACAATGCATCCCTTACTTCTGCTCTTGACTCTGTTGCTCCACCAACCACTATTCACCCTCGCAAATTAACACCTCAACCCTGGCACACCAAATGCACCAGATATCTGCAAAAATGCTCACGTACTGCTGAGCGACACTGGAGGAAATCACGCTCTAAGGCAGACTTCCTCCATTTCAAACTTATGCTCTCATCCTTCAGTGCTGCCCTTTCTCTTGCTAAACAGTCATACTTCAAGAACCTCATCTCCTCCCAGTCTTCCAACCCCCGGCGCCTCTTTGCCACTCTCAACTCACTCCTCTGCCCACCTCCACCTCGTATCCCTTCCTCACTCTCTGCTCTTGACTTTGCCACTTACTTCACATCCAAAATTGACTCCATACGTAAGGACATCACATCACACCAGACCATCAGTAGCCAGCTTTCCCCCATCCCTTACCACCCCTCCCCATCCCTCCCACCTACTCTGACCTCTTTCTCCCATGCAACTGGAGAGGAAGTCATGGCCCTCATTCGTTCCTGTCCCCTCACCACCTCCCCACTTGACCCTATCCCCTCCCGCCTCCTCCGCTACCTCTCTCCTTCTGCTTATTCCCACCTTTCCCACCTTCTCAATCTCTCCCTCTCATCAGGCACTGTCCCCTCTGCCTTCAAGCATGCACTCATCTCTCCTATTCTTAAAAAACCTACCCTTGATCCAAACACTCTCTCCAACTACCGACCCATCTCTCTCCTCCCTTTTGCCTCCAAACTCCTTGAGCGTATTGTCTACAACCGCCTTACTGCCTTTCTTTACTCACACTCACTACTTGACCCATTCCAGTCTGGCTTCCGTCCTCTCCACTCCACTGAAACTGCCCTTACAAAAGTATGCAATGACCTCCATGCTGCTAAATCTAAGGGACACTACTCTCTACTTATTCTACTTGATCTCTCTGCTGCTTTTGACACTGTGGACCATCCTCTCCTACTGCAAATCCTTCACTCCATTGGTCTGCGCGACACTGCCCTCTCTTGGCTGTCTTCCTACCTCTCTGCCCGTTCATTCTCTGTCTCTTCTCATGACTCCACCTCCCCCTCGCTTCCACTAACTGTAGGTGTACTCCAAGGTTCTGTCCTTGGTCCTCTCCTCTTCTCTCTCTATACGTCCTCACTAGGTAAGCTCATTAGTTCTTTTGGTTTCCAATATCATCTCTATGCTGATGACACCCAAATCTATCTTTCCTCTCCAGACCTCTCTCCTGCTCTCCTCACTCGTATCTCCAACTGTCTCTCTGCTACCTCTTCCTGGATGTCCCAGCGCTTTCTTAAACTTAACATGTCTAAAACCGAACTGATCATCTTTCCTCCCTCCCGCATAACCTCACCTCCTACAATCTCATTATCTATTGATGGCACTAATATCTCCTCTAGCCCCCAAGTGCGCTGTCTTGGAGTAATCCTTGACTCCTCCCTGTCCTTCAAACCACACATTCAGCACCTCTCACAAACCTGCCATTTTCATCTCAAAAATATTTCCAGGATCAGACCCTTTCTGACCCAGGATGCTACTAAGACTCTTATCCACTCACTGGTCATCTCCAGACTGGATTACTGTAATCTCCTCCTGACTGGCATTCCTGACAAACACCTCTCTCCACTCCAATCTATCCTCAATGCTGCTGCCCGGCTCATTTTCCTCACCAAACGCACTACGTCTACCTCTCCTCTCTTACTAGACCTTCACTGGCTCCCCTTCCCTTTCAGAATCCATTTCAAGCTTCTCACACTCGCTTACAAAGCCCTCACCCACTCCTCTCCCATCTACATCTCTGATCTTATCTCCCTTTACATTCCCACACGTCCTCTTCGCTCTGCTAATGCACGACGACTTTCCTGCCTACGGATCACCTCCTCCCACTCCTACCTCCAAGATTTTTCACGTGCTGCACCACTTCTCTGGAATTCCCTACCTCTTCCCCTCAGACTCTCCACCTCTCTACAAAACTTCAAACGGGCTCTCAAGACCCACTTCTTCACCAAACCCAGCCAAATCTCATCCTAACCCTCTGTTCTACACTCTCCATGTACCCCATCTGTGTCACCCCTGTCTGTCTACCCCTCCCCTTTAGAATGTAAGCTCTCACGAGCAGTGCCCTCTTCCCTCATGTGCTTATCCTTTCTTACTTTAATAATCTTCAACTGCATCAACTCCAGCAGTCTTCTGCCACCTGATACTTATTCCAGTGTCATCTGCTGATGTAACTATGTTTATTTACCCTGTACTTGTCCTATACTGTCATCAACTGTAAGTTGCTGTTTTCCTGTTTGATTATTCATGTACTCTGTAATTGGGCGCTGCGGAACCCTTGCGGCGCCATATAAATAAAGGATAATAATAATAATAATAATAATAAAAGGCCAATTTCAACCAGCAAAATCTAAAATTTTGCGCCATTATTCCATTTTAAAGATAAGCACCTTTCTCTTATCTCAAATATTTTTATGTTTTTATAGTTCCAGATGTGTTTTTATATGCTAGTCAGCCTGAATTTATGTCTTAATTGATTAAACCCACCCTTCTATTTACCCCCCCTTTTTTATTCTTAAACATTTTTTATTAAATTGTCTGTTTTACAATAAATATCTTACCCCTTTTTAGAAATACGTATCTTATCATTCTTCATATATATATCCTTTAAGTGAAGACATTTTTAGTCGCTAGTACCTCTACCCCCCTTCTTACATTTTTAACTAACAGGCAGCTTATCCCTGCCTTTTATTTGGGGTCAGCTGACGCCTTTTACCCTTAAAGGAGTGTCTACACCTCTGGTTATTTTTAAACCGGGTACTCGGCCTACTCACTTATACTTGTGGCGCCATACTTCCACCATTTCATATATATATATATAGGGTATTAGGGTTAGTTTAGGGGATGGGGTTAGGGTATTAGGGATTGGGTATTAGGGTAGATTTAGTTTATATATATATATATATATATATATATATATACTTGCCATAAAATTCCCTGATAATGGGACACCTATGATTTCCGCTAGAAATAGGTAATGTAGTCCACCACCTTAGACTCCAACCCCATCAGGGCTGCTTCCTGGTTTTCCATCCCAATCTTCCCCTGTTGATGAATGTGAGGTGAGGAGACAAGGAGAGGAGGGAGGGAGCAGGGCTGTGTGGTGGGGTAGAGGGCCTGTGGTAAGGCAGAAGTGAATGGCAGTGGAGTAACAGGAGAGAAGGGGAAGGGAAGCAGAGGTGAGGATGGGAGATAGAGAGAGGCGGAGATGTGGGAGACTGGGAGAGAAGGATAGAGGTGGTACAAGGGGGCAAATTAAAGGATTAGGTAGACAAGGAGTGTTGGGGAGTGTTGTGGTCAGCCTGGACATAGGGGCTAATTCAGATCTGATCGCTGCTGTGCGTTTTCGCACATCAGCGATCAGGTCTGAACTGCACCGGCGCTGTCTCAGCCCTGCCATTGCCTTTGTCTGATTGACAGGCAGAGGCGGTCGCTGGGCAGGAGTAGGCGGGCCGTCGGCGCAGTCCGTGCAATGCAGGCGAGCCCGGATCGTTGGGGGGGGCCAACCACTGTGGCTGCGTGACATCACATGCAACCGCTGCGACCCGAGCAGCGACAAGTAGCTCCCTTCCAGTGCGTAGGAGCTACGCTGGCAGGGAGCTACTCTTCCAGTACAAAAGCATCGCCGCTGTGCAATGCTTTAGTACCTGTGTGTGTGTGTGTGGTGGGGGGGGGGGGGGGGGGGGGGGGTCGGGCCTGACATGCGGGGCGGACTAGGACTTTAGCACATCTACGATTAGGTCTGAATTAGGCCCATAGTGAGGATGAGGTACTGTAAATAGCGGAGGGAAATTGAATATAAGACTGATGGCTGAATGAGATAGAGCAGTAGAATTGAGGAAATAGAGGTGATAGATGTGAGTGTTCAACGGCAGTTATTTAGTTACAAGTGAAAAAGTTTAGATTATTGCAGAAATGTAATTATATGGTACTGTAGATTGTCTTAGAAATGAGAGGATAAAAGGGTACAGTAGGGGGGAAAAAGAAAAGGGCCAAGGCAATTCAGCCTGGATTTGCAAGTATATAAACTATGGCTAATTAACACAGGTTACCAGTGAGGGAAATGTTTAGCTAATAAATGTGATGAATTACACTGTGTTTGATTATGTAAACACCAACCCAGTGTTCATTCATTAACTTTGCCTAAAATTTAAATCAAGAGTATTTACAATTGCATATAAATGATGATATTACAAATGTTTGTAAACACAAATTGGTTGTATAGTGTTTATAAGCAGAGTGAGGTTTACAGGGTGTTAGAAATGAACATACATTTGAAATTGTTAAGCAGTTCATCTGTTGTAATTGTAAGATGTTTCTCCTTCAGTTTCCGTTTAGTGTAAAGCCGTGTACACACGATGCAATATTTAATTCTTTTTTGACTATATAGTCAAAATCGTAAGAAAATATAGTGCATATCGCACAGTGTGTATAGTCCTTGCGATGCCGATGTGCAGTCCCATGGGATCGGCATCGCAAGTAAAAATAGAGTGTGCAGTCCCAACATTGACCAAATCGGCGGGGCCGGGCTCTGGCCACATCGAATAGTCAGTGTTGGGCTTACGGCGCATCACTTCTTCTGTTAGCTAACTGCACACTAACAGTGCCTGTAGAACAAAAAATAGGATTTTAATTACCTACCGGTAAATCCTTTTCTCGTAGTCCGTAGTGGATACTGGGGATCCATTTAGTACCATGGGGTATAGATTGATCCGCTAGGAGCCATAGGCACTTCAAGAATTTGATAGTGTGGGCTGGCTCCTCCCCCTATGCCCCTCCTACCAGACTCAGTCTAGGAAACTGTGCCCGAGGAGACGGACATACTTTGAGAGAAGGATATAAAAGGATAGTGGTGAGATTCCGAACCAGAACACACAAACAAGAGGAAAGCCATGCTAACCAAATTTGGAACAGGAACAGCAACAGCTGAACCAAAGAACAAAACTTAACCAAGTAACAGTGCAGGTTGGGCGAAGCACTGGGGGGGCGCCCAGTATCCTCTACGGACTACGAGAAAAGGATTTACCGTTAGGTAATTAAAATCCTATTTTATATTACATCCTAGAGGATACTGGGGATCCATTCAGTACCATGGGGAAGTACCAAAGCTCCCAAACCGGGTGGGAGAGTGCTGAGGTTCCTGCAGAACTGATTGACCAAACTGAAGGTCCTCAGACGCCAAAGTATTGACCTTATAGAACTTTGCAAACGTGTTCAAACCTGACCAAGTAGCTATTCGGCAGAGCTGTAAGGCCGAGACACAGCGGGCAGCAACCCAAGACGAACCCACTGACCTAGTCGAGTGGGCTTGTACAGATTTAGGAACCGGCAATCCTGCCGTGGAATAAGCATGCTGGATAGTGAGCCAGATCCAGCGCGCAATTGACTGCTTTGAAGCAGGACACCCAATCTTATTGGGATCGTAAAGAACAAACAGCGAGTCTGATTTCCTGTGACGAGCTGTCCTCTTCACATACACCTTCAAAGCCCTCGCAACATCCAAAGACTTTGTCGGTAACAATCGGAACCACAATAGGTTGGTTGATGTGAAACGCAGACACCACCTTAGGAAGAAATTGCTGACGAGTCCTGAGCTCAGTTCTGTCCTCATGGAAAATTAAATAGGAGCTCTTTTGAGACAACGCCCCCAGCTTTGACACACGTCTTGCTGAAGCCAAGGCTTACAGTGTGACGGTCTTCCACGTAAGATATTTTATGTCTATCTCCTGTAACGGTTCAAACCAGTCCGATTGGAGGAACTGCAGCACCAAATTGAGATCCCAAGGTGCCGTGGGAGGCACAAAGGGAGGCTGGATGTGCAGAACCCCTTTCAAGAACGTCTGGACCTGAGGGAGAGAAGCCAATTGTTTCTGAAATAAAATGGACAAGGCCGAAATATGGACTTTTATGGAACCCAGACGTAGTCCCACATCCACACCCAACTGCAGAAAAAGCAGGAAACGTCCCAGATGAAATTCCACCGCAGACTATTTTCTGCTCTCACACCAAGAGATGTATTTCTTCCAAAAACGGTGGTAATGTTTAAACGTTAACCCCTCCCTGGCTTGGATCATAGTCGGGATGACCTTGTCAGGAATCCCTCTCCTGGCTAGAATCAGCCGTTCAACTTCAATGCCATCAAATGTAGCAGTGTTAAGTCTTGATAGACGAACGGGTCCTGTTGCAGAAGATCCTCGCGAAGAGGTAGAGGCCACGGATCTTCCAGGAGCATCTCCAGAAGGTCCGCGTACCAGGCCCTTCTTGGCCAGTCCGGAGCAATGAGGATTGCTTGAACTTTTTCCCTTTTTATTCTTTTCAGAATTCTTGGAATAAGCGGAAGTAGAGGGAACACGTATACCATCTGATAGACCCATGGAGTCGTCAGAGCATCCACTGCCACTGCCTGTAGCTCTCTCGACTTGGAACAATATGGCTTGAGCTTCTTGTTGAGATGAGAGGCCATCATGTCGATTTGTGGACATCCCAATCGACATGTCAAGCACCTGAACACCTCTGGGTGAAGGCCCCACTCCCCCGGGTGTAGGTTGTGTCTGCTGAGGAAGTCTGCTTCCCAGATGTCTACTCCCAGAATGAAGACCGCCGACAACGCCACAGCGTGTTTTTCTGACCAGAGGAGAATTCTTGATTGCTCTGACATTGCTGCTTTGCTTTTCGTTCCGCCCTCTCAGTTTATGTACATTACTGCCGTCACATTGTAGGTCTGAATCTGAATGGCCCGATCCTGAAGAAGATATGAGACCTTCAGAAGGGTGTTGTATACAGCTCGGAGTTCTAGAATGTTGATTGGAAGGATGACTTCCTGACTTGACCATCTTCCTTGAAACTGCACCCCCTGAGTGACCGCTCCCCAACCTCTGAGGCTTGCGTCCGGGGTTAGCAGAATCTAGTTCTGAAAGCGAACCATCGGCCCTCGATTATATGAGAAGTCTGTAGTCACCACAGAAGGGAGATCCTGGCCTTTGGCAACAGACGGATCCTCTGATGCATATGAAGATGTGATCCGGATCATCTGTCCAACAGATCCAGCTGGAAGGGCCATGCATGAAACCTTCCGTACTGAAGCGCCTCATAAGAGGCCACCATTTTCCCCAGAAGGCGAATGCATAGATGCACCGATATCCAGGTTAGCTTCAGGACATCCCGAACCATTGACTGGATTACCAATGCCTTTTCCAATGGAACTGTGTCCAGTATCATTCCCAGAAATGGCTCTATGTGAGATATCGGGAGATTTAGAATCCACCCGTGATCCAGGAGTAGTTTGGTTGTGAGACCAATGCTGCCCAACAACCTTTCCCTGGACGGTCCCTTTATCAGAAGATCGTCCAGGTACGGAATTATGTTCACCCCCTGCTTGCGAAGGAGAAACATCATCTCTGCCATCACCTTGGTGAACACCCTCGGTGCCGTGGAGAGAAAATGGCAGGGCCTGGAACTGGTAGTGACAGTCCTGTAGTGCAAAGCGTATATAAGCCTGGTGAGGTGGGCAGATCAGAATGTGAAGGTACGCATCCTTGATATCCAGAGACACTAGGAATTCCACCTCCTCCAGACCTGAGTTCACCGCTCTCAGAGACTCCATCTTGAATTTGAACACTCGTAAGTACGGGGTCAACGATTTTATATTCAAAATCAGCCTTATCGAACCTTTCCGGTTTTGATACCACAAACAAGTTGGAATAATATCCCTTGTTTTGGAGATGAAGTAGAACTGGAACAATGACCTGAGTCTGTACCAGTTTTTGAATGGCATCCTGTAAGGTTATACATGCCGTGGAGAGACCAAATGGCAGGGCCTGGAACTGGTAGTGACAGTCCTGTAGTGCAAAGCGTATATAAGCCTGGTGAGGTAGCCAGATCGGAATGTGAAGGTAAGATCCTTGATATCCAGAGACACTAGGAATTCCCCCTCCTCCAGACCTGAGTTCACCGCTCTCAGAGACTCCATCTTGAATTTGAACACTCGTAAGTACGGGGTCAATGATTTTAGATTCAAAATCAGCCTTATCGAACCTTTCCGGTTTTGGTACCACAAACAAGTTGGAATAATATCCCTTGTTTTGGAGATGAAGTAGAACTGGAACAATGACCTGAGTCTGTACCAGTTTTTGAATGGCATCCTGTAAGGTTATACATGCCTCTTGTGAAAATGGTAAGCCTGATTTGAAGAATCTGTGAGGTGGGAACTCCTGAAACTCCAGTCTGTAGCCCTGGGAAATAAGATCTATGACCCAGGGATCCTGGCATGATGTTGTCCAGATGTGACTGAATTTTTTTAGTCGGGCTCCCACCTGCCAGTCTTCCAGGCCTCGCGGTCCACCGTCATGCAGAAGGCTTTGAGGAAGCAGAACTGGAACTCTGTAACTGAGAACCGGCAGTTGCTGGTTTGCGTGGTTTACCTCTAGCGCCTCTGTTGGCAGTAGAAGATCCTCTGACTTTGCCCTTAAACTTGGCAGTCCGAAAGGACTGTAGAGTAGGTCCTGAGTAGGTCTTCCTGGTTGGGGGGAGCTGCAGAAGGAAGATATGTGGACTTACCCGCAGTAGCTTTGGAGATCCATTTGTCTAGTTCATCTCCAAATAAGGCCTCTTCTGTGAAGGGTAGGCCTTCCACGCCTTTCCTGGAATCCGCATCCGCAGTCCACTGGTGTAACCATAAGCCCATGCGTGCTGACACTGCCATAGCAGTGGTGCGTGCATTAAGCAAACCTCCTTCTTTTATGGTTTCCACCATAAAGTTCGCAGAGTCCTGTATATGTTGCAGGAGTAACACAATCTCCCCCCTAGATAAGGAATCCAACCCTTCAGTAAGATTACCCGACCATTTAGCAATGGCTTTAGTAATCCACACACATGCTATAGTGGGTCTCTGAGCCACCCCAGCAGCTGTGTGCAAGGATTTGAGTGTAGTCTCAATCTTATGATCAGATTTGCCCCCTGTAGTTGTGCCCTCAGTAGATTTGCCTCCAGTAGCTGTGCCCCTGTAGATTTGCCCCCAGTAGTTGTGCCCCTGTAGCTGAGCCCCCTGTAGATTTGCTCCCTGTAGATTTGCCCCCAGTAGTTGTGCCCCCTGCAGCTGTGCCCTCAGTAGTTGTGCCCCCTCCAGCTGTGCCCCCTGTAGATTTGCCCCCCCTGTAGCTGTGCCCTCAGTAGTTGTGCCCCCTGTAGATTTCCCCCCAGTAGTTGTGCCCCCTGTAGATTTGCCCCCAGTGGTTGTGCCCCTGTAGATTTGCCCCAGTAGTTGTGCCCCTGTAGATTTGCCCCCTGTAGTTGTGCCCCTGTAGCTGTGCCCTCAGTAGATTTGCCCCCAGTAGTTGTGCCCCCTGTAGCTCTGCCCCCAGTAGTTGTTACCCCTGTAGTTGTGCCCCTGTAGCTTTGCCCTCAGTAGATTTGCCCCAGTAGTTGTGCCCCCTGTAGTCATGCCCCCTATAGCTGTGCCCCCTGTAGATTTGCCCCCAGTAGTTGTGCCCTCTGTAGATGTGCCCCCTATAGATTTGCCCGAGTAGTTGTGCCCCTGTAGCTGTGCCCTCAGTAGATTTGCCACAAGTAGTTGTGCTCCCTGTAGCCGTGCCCCTGTAGCTGTGCCCCCTGTAGATTTGCCCCCAGTAGTTGTGCTCCCTGTAGCTGTGCCCCCTATAGATTTGCCCCCAGTAGTTGTGCCCCCTGTAGCTGTGCCCCCAGTAGCTGTGCCCCCAGTAGTTGTGCCCCCTGTAGCTGTGCCCCCTGTAGATTTGCCCTCAGTAGTAGTGCCCCCTTTAGGTTTGCCCCTAGTAGTTGTGCCCCCTGGTTTGTGCCCCCTGGTAGTGCCACGTACACACACTAAAGAAAAACAACAAAGAAACAATACTCACCTGCCCCTCTCCTGCTTGCCGTTGCTGCTGCTCCGTCTCCGCAGTACTGTGGAGTCTGGCCGCGTCTCCACCCGTCTGGCGTCTGACGTCATGACGTCAGACGCCCGTGCATCACGGCGGAGCATGGAGGGGAGGAGGGAGGGAACTGACGCTACTAAGGCTCGCAGCTGTCAGTGACTGACAGCTGCGAGCTCCGTGCGGCCAAGCGGAGGTTCCGGCGGAGTCGAGCTGCGGCGCCATGTACTGTCTTGGGCGCCTGGACCTCGACCTCCACCGGAACTGCCCTCCCTACACCCCTGGATGTACGTAACACAATGCTTTACATACATCTCCAATGTTTGTGGGTCTGCGCATGTTCAGGAACCATTCTGTGCATATGCAGAACGAGTCCTGTGTGGTCATACGCAGTCCCCCCTTAGCTGCAGTATGATTGACATTCTGCAGCGTTTGGGGGGCAGGGACGAGGGAACCATTCGACACAATGGGGATGTGTTGCTCCGTTTTGTAGGTGTGCCGTACCCAAGTTCTGCATGTTTGGACACAGATTTCCTGGCTCTAGCATCCGAGTCCTGGCACCTACACTGAGTAAGTTGAGGCTTATTAATAGCTACAGACGACTCCTCCTGGCTCCTGCATTAGAAAATGTGAGTATCGATGTTCATTGCGCCAACCTCTCTATCAGTTAGTGCATCAAATATGTGTTAGTTGTTTTCAATGTAGTCCTGAGACAATGCATCAAACCAATTTTCCTCCCTGCATGCGCAATGCGCATAGTTCAAAAATCAGATCATACAGTATAGCCATAGCTAATGTCAGACCAAATGCAAAAGTCACTGTAACCCTGAATGGGCAGTGATATGTGTAGTACTCACTGGCGTATTTATAATGGGTGCAGTGTGTGCGGTGCACACGGGCCCCGGCGTCCCGCGGCGTAGCAGCAGCGCTGCAGAAATCACTTGGAAAATGGTGCTGCGCCATTTTTCAGTGGTTCGCACATGCGCAGTAAGAAAATCACTGGGAAAATTGCCGCCACGCCATTTTCCCGGTGATTTGCGCATGAGGTTAAGGCTCTGGGACATCAGTTATCTAGTTCAATGTACAATAGAAAAACAGGAAGAAATATATGCAATTAGAATATAGTTGATTTTCACAAACACATAGTGGTTGATTAGAATGCCATGTACAGTGTGAATGTCTCTCCCCAACTGCATGAGAAGAAGAAGATAGGGACAAAAAGATAAATAACTAGAAATAAAAATTTGCTGGCACAGTACCGTCACTCCAAGCTTTTATTTTCCGTAATAAGGACAGTGTGTCACTTTCCCCTGGCAGCACGCAAAGGCTTCCGAAACGCCGGGAATTCGATTTAGAATTAGAGCAGTCCCTGCTTGGAATGCAGGGAAATATGTTCCACTTCAAGTGAATGCGCACAGTATGTGCCGTACAATAAGAGCCTATCTTTAACACAAATAGAGACTGTCTGTAACAAAAGTAATAAAAATAGAGAGTCTGCAACAAAAATAAGTAAAAGTTCTTCATGTTAATATAAAAAAGCATTACAGCACAGATAGCCCAGACAGATGGGGTGTGTCAGCACTGCAAGAAGAATGTTCTCTTGGAAAGTCTTACATGGATGCAGATGGAATATGCTGAAGGTAACAATAACTAGGATGGCGTCACAGTGGGGATTGTCTTAATTCAATTGCAATCTTTAAGAGGATTCTAACAGTTTTAATATAATATTGCCAAATCTGGGCCCTCTTCACATGACTGAACACAAGCTTGAGGGCAATGGGCTTTTTTTATTGCGTAGCACTAGGCCTGGCCGAAATAGCTGCATCAGCTCCTGTGCAAGAACTCCTTGTCGGTGTATTGGGCAGCCAGACAGGTGATGGAGGGGCATAGCATGCTCACTCTGACCCAGAACGTATCAGCTCACAGTACTACACATACTGTAGATAGGTTGACACTCTGCAGTGGTGAGGTCTTGGAATGGCAGCCACATCCAGAAAAATACATTTTCAGCTCAAGTGGGCTTACTGTGATTGCTGGCCACTCTGTGTGAGGCAGACTAGCTTGTTCTGTGTTTAATATGCACTCTTCATGCATCCAGCTTACATTACAGGTATATAACTAGTAAAATGGACCCAGGTTACCTAAGCCCGCACCACGCTGTACCATTCCCACTGGCGCTACCTGTCATCTCCTGGTGGTCTGCCCCATCTCTGTCATTGTAGTGGGAGCCATTGGGTGGTGGGGTGGGGTGTGCCACTGCACTGCACATGGCAGAGACGGAACACACAACCCTCAATTATTACATGCAGTAGATGTATAAAGACCACTCCTCCTCCCTCTCTACTAGAAGAAGCATAGCACCACTGCCAATTGTTTTACTATCATACAGTACCCAGTAGCTCCAACCACTTATTGTGAATAGTGGGGGCACACAGGTGCTTTAGGATTTATAACAAATGATGGATCAACTCTGTTCAATTTACTTGAAAAAGTATTCAGACTTTTATACTTGAAACCTAAAGCAATTGGCTCTTAGGCGTATACTGTGAATGGCTGCTTTTGGAGGGAGGGAAAACTAGATCTACAGACAGACGGGAGGAACGTTGGTTATAAAAATGTGAGGACTACTATTAACCTCAAGGGTTAACTAGAGATGAGACATTTTCCAATGAAAATGCATTGCCCTCTGCAAGATGCCGGTGATTCCATTACAGTAATGAAATTCTCCAGCCTCAGTCGTTACCTTTTCTGTTTCTATGGCAGATGAACCAGCTTTCTGGGAAAAAGGATGTTAGTGCTATTTACAGTTTTCTTGTTCTTTCTACCTATGCTGAATTTGTATGTATATATATATATATACACTGCTCAAAAAATAAAGGGAACACTTAAACAACACAATGTAACTCCAAGTCAATCACTCTTCTGTGAAATAAAACTGTCCACTTAGGAAACAACACTGATTGACAATCAATTTCACATGCTGTTGTGCAAATGGAATAGACAACAGGTGGGAATTATAGGCAATTAGCAAGACACCCCCAATAAAGGAGTTGTTCTGCAGGTGGTGACCACAGACCACTTCTCAGCTCCTATGCTTTCTGGCTGATGTTTTGGTCACTTTTGAAAGCTGGCGGTGCTTTCACTCTAGTGGTAGCATGAGACGGAGTCTACAACCCACACAAGTGGCTCAGGTAGTGCAGCTCATCCAGGATGGCACATCAATGCGAGCTGTGGCAAGACGGTTTGCTGTGTCTGTCAGCGTAGTGTCCAGAGCATGGAGGCGCTACCAGGAGACAGGCTAGTACATCAGGAGAAGTGGAGGAGGCCGTAGTAGGGCAACAACCCAGCAGCAGGACCGCTACCTCCGCCTTTGTGCAAGGATGAACAGGAGGAGCACTGCCAGAGCCCTGCATAATGACCTCCAGCAAGCCACAAATGTGCATGTGTCTACTCAAACGATCAGAAAAAGACTCCATGAGGGTGGTATGAGGCCCCGACGTCCAGAGGTGGGGGTTGTGCTTACAGCCCAACACCGTGCAGGATGTTTGGCATTTGCCAGAGAACACCAAGATTGGCAAATTCGCCACTGGCGCCCTGTGCTCTTCACAGATGAAAGCAGGTTCTCACTGAGCCCATGTGACAGACGTGACAGAGTCTGGAGACGCCAAGGAGAACGTTCTGCTGCCTGCAACATCCTCCAGCATGACCGGTTTGGCAGTGGGTCAGTAGTGGTGTGGGGTGGCATTTCTTTGGGGGCCGCACAGCCCTCCATGTGCTCGCCAGAGGTAGCCTGACTGCCATTAGGTACCGAGATGAGATCCTCAGACCCCTTGTGAGACCATATGCTGGTGCGGTTGGCCCTGGGTTCCTCCTAATGCAAGACAATGCTAGACCTCATGTGGCTGGAGTGTGTCAGCAGTTCCTGCAAGACGAAGGCATTGATGCTATGGACCTGCCATCCCATTCCCCAGACCTGAATCCAATTGAGAACATCTGGGACATCATGTCTCGCTCCATCCACCAACGCCACGTTGCACCACAGACTGTCCAGGAGTTGGCGGATGCTTTAGTCCAGGTCTGGGAGGAGATCCCTCAGGCGACCATCCGCCACCTCATCAGGAGCATGCCCAGACGTTGTACGGAGGTCATATCGGCACGTGGAGGCCACACACACTACTGAGCCTCATTTTTACTTGTTTTAAGGACATTACATCAAAGTTGGATCAGCCTGTAGTGTGTTTTCCCACTTTAATTTTGAGTGTGACTCCAAATCCAGACCTCCATGAGTTAATAAATTTGATTTCCATTGATAATTTTTGTGTGATTTTGTTGTCAGCACATTCAACTATGTAAAGAACAAAGTATTTAATAAGAATATTTAATTCATTCAGATCTAGGATGTGTTATTTTAGTGTTCCCTTTATTTTTTTGAGCAGTGTATATATCTAGAACTGCAGTTGTCCAATGCCATGGTTTGGGAGATGTTCCGCCTTTTGGAACCTACACTATACGATTTTCTGTGGCTAACAGCCTGGCTAAAGTTGTAGGGAAACTGAACATCACAATTTCCTCACAGTCATTTAGTTCCATCTTTCACCTCAGACCTATTTCACATTCAGATTTCCCCAGTTTGTTATTTTTAGAGAAACATTGCTTGCAGGGGTTAAAATAGGAGCAAGAAAGCATGTCCAGAATCATAGAGCAAACCAGTAACAATGCCAGGAAACAGGCCAAGGGGGTTATTCAAAGTTGTTAGCAAACCAAAAAAGCACACTAATGGGCAGAACCATGGGGGTCATTCCGAGTTGTTCGCTCGTTGCTGATTTTCGCAACGGAGCGATTAAGGCAAAAATGCTACTAGCACAAAACTTAGTAGATTTACTCACGTCCGAACGAAGAATTTTCATCGTTGAAGTGATCGGAGTGTGATTGACAGGAAGTGGGTGTTTCTGGGCGGAAACTGGCAGTTTTCAGGGAGTGTGCGGAAAAACGCAGGCGTGTCAGGGAAAAACGCGGGAGTTTCTGGAGAAACGGGGGAGTGGCTGGCCGAACACAGGGCGTGTTTGTGACGTCAAACCAGGAACGAAACGGCCTGAGCTGATCGCAATCTGTGAGCAGGTCTGGAGCTACTCAGAAACTTCTAAGAATTTTCTATTCGCAATTCTGCTAATCCTTTGTTCGCTATTCTGCTGTGCTAAGATACACTCCCAGAGGGCGGCGGCCTAGCATGTGCAATGCTGCTAAAATCTGCTAGCGAGCGTACAACTCGGAATGACCCCCCATGTGCACTGCAGGGGAGCAGATGTAACATGTGCAGAGAGAGTTAGATTTGGGTGGGGTGTGATCAAACTGAAATCTAAATTGCAGTGTAAAAATAAAGCAACTAGTATTTAGCCTGCACAGAAACAATATAACCCACCTAAATCTAACTCTCCCTGCACATGTTATATCTGCCCCACCTGCAGTGTACATGGTTTTTCCTAAATGCTAACTTTGTAGAGATGAGCTGGTTTGGTTCTCAGAGAACCGAACCCTACCGACATCACGTCCCGAGCCTGGATCTGAGATCTGAGTCCGGCTCGGGACTCCCGCCAGACTCAGAAACCAGAACGAGGCAAAATGTCATCATTCCGCTGTCAAATTCTCGCAGGTTTTGGATTCCATATAAGGAGCCGTGCGTCGCCGCCATTTTCACTCCAGTCCTGGAGAGGCCAGAGAACTGAGGACCACTGGAGATCCTCACATCCACTGTGTCAGGACCTAGACTGGTAAGCAATGGGTCTGGGTCTAAGGCAGTCATATTCTTGTTATCACTTATGAATGAAAAATAGAGCTCCAGCCATTCGGCTCCTTACTGTCATGTGTTTAGCTGGAGCACAATTTATCATTCGCAATAAGTGATAACAAGAATATCACTCATTGTTAAATCTGCCCATAAATCTATAGGTGCATACACACTGGGTGTTTTTGCCCAGCGTGTATGCACAGCGATGATCGTGAACATCGCTGGCAGGAAAATAGCTCAGTGCATACACACTGAGCTATTTTTCCTGTGCTCAGCGATGTTCACAGGGGGATGAAGCATTTTCCACAGTAGGAGACTGTGGAAAGTGCTTCATTCAGCTGTTCAAACAGCCCGACGCACGGCGGCGGCCAGCAATGATGTGGGAGTGCGCATCAGCGCTCACCGCTCATCGCCCAGCCATATACACTGGCCGAGTTTGAGATCAAAGTAGCTCAAATAGCCAAAAGTGAGCTACTTTGAGCTCAAAATCGCCCAGTGTGTGTGAGGCCTTATGTCTGTCAGAGCTTCTCTCTGGAATTCTCTTTGGTGGAACTAGCACACCTTTTGCCTTCATGCTTGCACATCTGTTCCTCACATCTCTTGTTCCTTAGTCTTAAATGTAACTCTCTCAACTCTGCCCAAGTTCTTATAAGTTCTTATACGGGATGTAGTTGGCATACTGACGGATGGTATGCCAGCGGTCAGAAGAATGGTGCCAAAATCCCAACACCTGTCAGAATCCCAACAGCCAGAATTAGGGTTAGGCTGTGGAGGAGGATTAGGCACTAGAGGGTGTTTTAGGCTGCAGGGGGGATGGGTAGGGTTAGCTCGTGGGAGTGGAGGGTTAGGGTTAGTTTACTCTGTTGGCATTTTGGCAATCAGGATGCGGGTGTCAGTATTCTGCCTGCCAGCATCTTCACTGCCGATATTCCATACCAAACCCTCTTATACCACAAGGGGAAGTTGCACAAGGATTGGCCGAGTCAATATCACTAGAACCACAGGGGAAACAGGATAAAACGTGCTTTGTGAGGCGAGCAAAAGATACGTTGCATGTGAATACCAGTGACTGTGCAGAGATTCCGTCATTTGTCCCGCCTTTGTAGAGTGCTTCTGTGCAAATATTTAACATGATGATAACATGAGGGATTGTAGCTTGTTATATGGCTATACATTCTGGTAAAAGTAAATCCATCACTTCAAAGTTCTGTCGCTTTGTGGATCACCTACTTAAATGCAATAACATAATGCTCATTAGAATCTCATGGGAGTAAGGGAATCTCAGGACTACCATGGATTACATTTATACCTGTTAATATTATTATTATTATTATTATTATATGGATGGACACTTGCAAGCATATAAATGTATTTTCCTATATAACATATATCTACTTTGTGTAATAATGCTTTCCTTTCAATGTATTGTATGTTGCCCCATACTGTATGTAACATTCCTCAAGGACTGTAAACGTCAAATCATTTAGTACTGGTGTAAAACAAGCTCTATGGTCACCCTCAAAACTTGAACCCCTCCTAAATATATAATCCTCATCACCTATAGTTCAGTCAGATACAGAATAAGTAAATCCAACTTCTGCATTTAGCCTTTTTATCTCTATGCTAAAAGCTACATATGCAAAGAACAATTCATCTTTTTCGGAGTGGGTTGGAGGTAAGTTCCCCCCAAAAAAAGAGAAGCATTTCTATAACTCAACTTATCGTACGTGTTTTCCTTGAATCATTTCTACCATTTGATTTATAACATAAAGTGGCTATCAATCACCTCTCCTGTTCTCTGGCTGCAGTACTACCTTATACTTTGTCATTATTTATAAGCCATAAAGGCGCCTCACGTTAGCTTACGTCCGCTGTGCTAGCTGTGTCCGTTTTATGGGTACATGGTTTGCTGACTATTCCCAAGTCACCAAATTTCATTTTTGTTTTGTTTCAGCTATTTATCTGCCCTCCTCTCTTTATAACTTAGATTAGCTTTCATTCTGTCATAATACTGCGCTTGTCAGTGTATGTGTCACAGTGCAGTGTTTCATACATATTTACAGCTTGTTTTATAGATGCAGTAAAATATATAAAGTGGATGCAGACCTGGTACTCAGAGGAGGAAATGCTGTGCAGAATACTAATGGGAAAAGATGCAGGAGCTGTAATAAAAGCAAAGAGCACAAAGCTTCAGTTATCAAATGAAAACATTCAGAACTTCCCACTGAACATCAGCCCATCCTATTTTTGTCCTGATGATAACTTGCTGCATGGTACGGACCTGTCTCTACCAATATATTCAGCCTGCATTGTCTAAAATTAATGTTATAAGTCATTTATTTGTAGAGCAGTCGTGAAGGCTTAGATCAGACTTACAAATAGGGTTACTGTGTTTTTATATGCAGATTCCCAGACAGGGGATGTTACCAAAACAGCAGTAGTGTAATGACCATTTTATATGTCAGATATTAAGCCATTTTCTTAACACTGTAAATGCCAGAGCACACACATACCCCTTTAGGTGGCATTAGAGCATCCTCATGCCCCTTCATAGGTCCCTAATACCAGAGCCCAGGGGCGTCTCCAGAGAGGAGGGGACCCGTGTGAAGACTCCATGTGTGGGCCCCCTCCTCTCCCATAGCCGTCACGCCGCTGCTAGCGCTCTCGGCGCTCTAGACTCTGGCACAGTGCCAGAGTCTACAGCGCATGCGCAGGACTATGAAAAATGTCTGCCGCGCCATTTTTCCGGAGTCCTGCGCATGCACTCTAGACTCTGGCACTGTGCCAGAGTCTCTAGTGGTCAGTGCGCTACCAGCGGTGTGACGGCTACAGGAGAGGAGGAGGACCACACACGGTCAGCGATGGACTCCGGAAAGGTAAGTATAGGAGAAATGGGTGCGGTGTGGGCCCCCCCGGGACTCGGGCCCGTGTGCACCTCACACACTGCACCCATTATAGAAACGCCAATGCCAGAGCCCCTTCATGTCATTCTGAGTTATTTGCCATCATATCAGGTCAATCCTCCCTCTTAATGTGCAATTATGTCAGTGGAGGGTCCTCACTGTTTAGTCAATGCCTCACTCAATATAAAATAGAGATGAGCGGGTCCAGTTCTCAAAGAACAGAGCCCACCTGAATCTTGCATATCCGAGTACTTCTGAGCCCGGACTCGGGATTTCCTGCCTTGCTCGAATTCCAAAATGAGGCAAAATGTCATCTTCCCATTGATGGATCTGGCGTGTTTTGTAGTCAACATAAATCCCTTCCATGGTGATTTGGGTGCAATTTCACGTTGGAGATCACGACAGATACACAGTGTCTCTTAAAGTCTGTGCAGGGGTACTATGGCCCTCATTCCGAGTTGTTCGCTCGGTATTTTTCATCGCATCGCAGTGAAAATCCGCTTAGTACGCATGCGCAATGTTCGCACTGCGACTGCGCCAAGTAACTTTACTATGAAGAAAGTATTTTTACTCACGGCTTTTTCTTCGCTCCGGCGAACGTAATGTGATTGACAGGAAATGGGTGTTACTGGGCGGAAACACGGCGTTTCAGGGGCGTGTGGCTGAAAACGCTACCGTTTCCGGAAAAAACGCAGGAGTGGCCGGAGAAACGGTGGGAGTGCCTGGGCGAACGCTGGGTGTGTTTGTGACGTCAACCAGGAACGACAAGCACTGAAATGATCGCACAGGCAGAGTAAGTCTGGAGCTACTCTGAAACTGCTAAGTAGTTAGTAATCGCATTATTGCGAATACATCGGTCGCAATTTTAAGAAGCTAAGATTCACTCCCAGTAGGCGGCGGCTTAGCGTGTGTAACTCTGCTAAATTCGCCTTGCGACCGATCAACTCGGAATGAGGGCCTATGTGTGTGGACCAGTGGCGGAACTAGAGTACGGTGGGCCGAGGTGCAAAAATATGCTTTGTGCCTCCCAGTGGAAACCCCCCCACACCAAACCCCCCCCCACCAAGATTTGGGGGAGGGGCCCTCAGGTTTCTACTGATACCATCTGCACATAGTAACAGTAGACACCTGAATGGATTCTGCCATATTTGCACCCTAATAGAAAATTAAATATCCTAAATTAGAGATGTGCGGCTGGCACTTTTCGTGTTTTGGTCTTGGTTCTAATTCCACTTTCGTGTTTTGGTTTTGGCTTGGTTTTGCCAAAATCACCCTTTCATGTTTTCATTTTGGTTTTGGATCTGGATGATTTTTGAAAAAAACAACAACATAAAAACGGCTAAAATCACAGAATGTGGGAGTAATAACCTCAATAACATTAATTTGCACTCATTTCCAGTCTATTTTGAACACCTCACACCTCACAATATTATTTTTTGGCCAAAAGGTTGCACCGACGTTGCTGGATGACTAAGCTAAGCAACACAAGTGGACAACACAAACACCTGGCCCATATAGGAGTGGCACTGCAGTGTCAGACAGGAGGGCAGATATAAAAAAAAAGGCCCCAAACAGCACCTCATGCAAAGATGTAGAAGAGGTGCAATGAGGTAGCTGTCTGACTCTGACTAAGCCAAGCGACACAAACAATTCCCACTGGAATTATACAGCAATATCACTGGTATTATATGGCAATATCACTGGAATGATACGGCAGTACCACTGGACATATACGGCTGTATCACTGGAATTATATGGCAGTACCACTGGACATATATGGAAGTGTCAGATAGGATGGCACTTTAAAAAAATAGTCCCCAAACAGCACATGATGCAAAGAAGACAAAGAGGTACAAGATGGAATTGTCCTTCGGCCCTCCCCCCCACCCTTATGTTGTATAAACAGGACATGCACACTTTAACAAACCAATCACTTCAGCGACAGGGTCTGCCACACGACTGGCTGAAATAACTGGTTTGTTTGGGCTCTCCTTGCACAAACTGGCTCTATAGAGGCAAGATGTCGACCTCATCCTTATCCTCCGATTCATCACCCCTTTCACTGTGTACATCTCCCTCCTCACAGAGCATTAATTCGTCTCCACTGTACTTTCTGGAGACAATTGCTGGTTAAGGAGACAATTGCTGGTTAAGGTCTTCCTGGAGGAATTTATAATTAATTTTGATGAACATCATCTTCTCCACATTTTGTGGATGTAACCTCCTACGCCGATTGCTGACAAGGTTACCAGCTGCACTAAACACTCTTTCGGAGTACACACTGGAGGGGTGGCAACTTAGGTAAAATAAGGCCAGTTTGTGCAAGGGCATCCAAATTGCCTCTTTTTCCTGCCAGTATACGTACGGACTGTCTGACATCCCTACTTGGATGCTGTCATTCATATAATCCTCCACCATTCTTTCAATGGTGACAGAATCATATGCAGTGACAGTAGACATGTCAGTAATCGTTGGCAGGTCCTTCAGTCCGGACCAGATGTCAGCTTTCACTCCTGACTGCCCTGCATCACCGCCAGCAGGTAGGCTAGGAAATCTTATCCTTTTCCTTGCAGACCCAGTGGTGGGAGAAATTGAAGGAGGAGCTGTTGACGGGTCACATTCCGCTTGAATTGACAATTTACTCACCAGCAGGTCTTTGCACCTCTGCACACTTGTGTCTGCCGGAAAGAGAGATACAATGTAGGTTTTAAACCTAGGATCGAGCACGGTGGCCAAAATGTAGTGCTCTGATTTCAACAGATTGACCACCCTTGAATCCTGTCAAAGCGAATGAAGGGCTCCATCCACAAGTCCCACATACTTAGCGGAATCGCTCCGTCCTAGCTCCTCCTTTAATTTCTCCAGCTGCTTCTGCAAAAGCCTGATGAGGGGAATGACCTGACTCAAGCTGACAGTTTCTGAACTGACTTCACATGTGGCAAGTTAAAAGGGTTGCAGAACCTTGCACAAGATGGAAATAATTCTCCACTGCGCTTGAGTCAGGTGCATTCCCCCTCCTTTGCCTATATCGTAGGTGGATGTATAGGCTTTAATGGCCTTTTGCTGCTCCTCCATCCTCTGAAGCATATAGAGGGTTGAATTCCACCTCGTTACCACCTCTTGCTTCAGTTGATGGCAGGGCAGGTTCAGGAGTGTTGGCTGGTGCTCCAGTCTTCGGCACACAGTGGCAGAATGTCGAAAGTGGCCCGCAATTTTTCGGGCCACCGACAGCATCTCCTGTACACCCCTGTCATTTTTCAAAAGATTCTGCACCACCAAATTAATTGTATGTGCAAAACATGGGACGTGCTGGAATTTTCCCAGTTGTAATGCATGCACAATATTGGTTGCATTGTCTGATATCACAAATCCCCAGGAGAGTATAAGTGGGGTAAGCCAATGCGCAGTGATGTCCCTCAGTTTCCGTAAGAGGTTGTCAGCATGGTGCCTCTTACGGAAAGCTGTGATACACAGCATAGCCTGCCTAGAAACGAGTTTGGATTTGCGAGATGCTGCTACTGATGCTCCTGCTGTTGTTGCTGCGGGAGGCAATACATCTACCCAGTGGGCTGTCACAGTCATATAGTCCTTAGTCTGCCCTGTTCCACTTGTCCACATGTCCATGGTTAAGTGTACACAGGATACAACTGCATTTTTTAGGCCACTGTACATTCTCGGTATCACCTGCCTAGTGAAGTGGAACCTAGATGGTACCCGGAACACAATACCTCCTAGTGATGAGCGGGTTCGGTTTCCGAGAAACCGAACCCACCCGAGCTTTACCTTTTTTTACACGGGTCCGAGCAGACTCGGATCCTCCCGCCTTGCTCGGCTAACCCGAGCGTGCCCGAACGTCATCATCCCGCTGTCGGATTCTCGCGAGATTCGGATTCTATAAGCAGCCGCGCGTCGCCGCCATTTTCACACGTGCATTGAGATTGATAGGGAGAGGACGTGGCTGGCGTCCTCTCCGTTTATACGAGACAATTGATCTGATTGCTTTGCTTTGCTTGTTTATTTTACTATTGTGGGGAGGATTGGGGAGCAGCTGTTAGGAGGAGTACAGTGCAGAGTTTTGCTGATAGTGACCACCAGTTTTTTATCCGTTCTCTTCTCTGCCTGAAAAAAACGCTCCATACCATATCTGTGCTCAGTGTGCTGCATGATATATCTGTGCTGAGTGCTCACACTGCTTAATTGTGGGGACTGGGGAGCAGCTATAGCAGGAGTACAGTGCAGAGTTTTTCTGACAGTGACCACCAGTATACGTTTGTCTGCCTGAAAAACACTCCTGTGGCTTTTTTTTATACTAGTAGTTTAGCAGTTTGCTGACAGTGTCCACCAGGTCCATTATACTGTATATAGCAGTACGGTAGGCCACTGCTGTACCTACTTCAGTGTCGTCACTCGTCATCCATAAAATATACTATCCATCCATCTACATTGTATACCTGTGGTGGCTTTTTTTTTATACTAGTAGTTTAGCAGTCTGCTGACAGTGTCCACCAGGTCCATTATACTGTATATAGCAGTACGGTAGGCCACTGCTGTACCTACCTCTGTGTCATCACTCGTCATCCATAAAGTATACTATCCATCCATCTACATTGTATACCTGTGGTGGCTTTTTTTTTATACTAGTAGTTTAGCAGTCTGCTGACAGTGTCCACCAGGTCCATTATACTGTATATAGCAGTACGGTAGGCCACTGCTGTACCTACCTCTGTGTCGTCACTCGTCATCCATAAAGTATACTATCCATCCATCTACATTGTATACCTGTGGTGGCTTTTTTTTTTATACTAGTAGTTTAGCAGTCTGCTGACAGTGTCCACCAGGTCCATTATACTGTATATAGCAGTACGGTAGGCCACTGCTGTACCTACCTCTGTGTCGTCACTCGTCATCCATAAAGTATACTATCCATCCATCTACATTGTATACCTGTGGTGGCTTTTTTTTATACTAGTAGTTTAGCAGTCTGCTGACAGTGTCCACCAGGTCCATTATACTGTATATAGCAGTACGGTAGGCCATTGCTGTACCTACCTCTGTGTCGTCACTCGTCATCCATAAAGTATACTATCCATCCATCTACATTGTATACCTGTGGTGGCTTTTTTTTATACTAGTAGTTTAGCAGTCTGCTGACAGTGTCTACCAGGTCCATTATACTGTATATAGCAGTACGGTAGGCCACTGCTGTACCTACCTCTGTGTCGTCACTCGTCATCCATAAAGTATACTATCCATCCATCTACATTGTATACCTGTGGTGGCTTTTTTTTATACTAGTAGTTTAGCAGTCTGCTGACAGTGTCCACCAGGTCCATTATACTGTATATAGCAGTACGGTAGGCCACTGCTGTACCTACCTCTGTGTCGTCACTCGTCATCCATAAAGTATACTATCCATCCATCTACATTGTATACCTGTGGTGTTTTTTTTTTTTATACTAGTAGTTTAGCAGTCTGCTGACAGTGTCCACCTGGTCCATTATACTGTATATAGCAGTACGGTAGGCCACTGCTGTACCTACCTCTGTGTCGTCACTCGTCATCCATAAAGTATACTATCCATCCATCTACATTGTATACCTGTGGTGGCTTTTTTTTTTATACTAGTAGTTTAGCAGTCTGCTGACAGTGTCCACCAGGTCCATTATTCTGTATATAGCAGTACAGTAGGCCACTGCTGTACCTACCTCTGTGTCGTCACTCGTCATCCATAAAGTATACTATCTATCCATCTACATTGTATACCTGTGGTGGCTTACTAGTAGTTTAGCAGTCTGCTGACAGTGTCCACCAGGTCCATTATACTGTATATAGCAGTACGGTAGGCCACTGCTGTACCTACCTCTGTGTCGCCACTCGTCATCCATAAAGTATACTATCCATCCATCTACATTGTATACCTGTGGTGGCTTTTTTTTTTATACTAGTAGTTTAGCAGTCTGCTGACAGTGTCCACCAGGTCCATTATACTGTATATAGCAGTACGGTAGGCCACTGCTGTACCTACCTCTGTGTCGTCACTCGTCATCCATAAAGTATACTATCCATCCATCTACATTGTATACCTGTGGTGGCTTTTTTTTTTATACTAGTAGTTTAGCAGTCTGCTGACAGTGTCCACCAGGTCCATTATACTGTATATAGCAGTACGGTAGGCCACTGCTGTACCTACCCCTGTGTCGTCACTCGTCATCCATAAAGTATACTATCCATCCATCTACATTGTATACCTGTGGTGCCTTTTAGTTGTGCGCATTAAAATATGGAGAACAAAAATGTGGAGGTTAAAAAAATAGGGAAAGATCAAGATCCACTTCCACCTCGTGCTGCAGCTGCTGCCACTAGTCATGGCCGAGACGATGAAATGCCATCAACGTCGTCTGCCAAGGCCGATGCCCAATGTCATAGTACAGAGCATGTAAAATCCAAAACACAAAAGATCAGTAAAATGCCTCAAAAATCAAAATTAAAAGCGTCTGAGGAGAAGCGTAAACTTGCCAATATGCCATTTACGACACGGAGTGGCAAGGAACGGCTGAGGCCCTGGCCTATGTTCATGGCTAGTGGTTCAGCTTCACATGAGGATGGAAGCACTCATCCTCTCGCTAGAAAAAAGAAAAGACTTAAGCTGGCAAAAGCACAGCAAAGAACTGTGCGTTCTTCGAAATCACAAATCCCTAAGGAGAGTCCAATTGTGTCGGTTGCGATGCCTGACCTTCCCAACACTGGACGGGAAGAGCTTGCGCCTTCCACCATTTGCACGCCCCCTGCAAGTGCTGGAAGGAGCACCCACAGTCCAGTTCCTGATAGTCAAATTGAAGATGTCACTGTTGAAGTACACCAGGATGAGGATATGGGTGTTGCTGGCGCTGGGGAGGAAATTGACAAGCAGGATTCTGATGGTGAGGTGGTTTGTTTAAGTCAGGCACCCGGGGAGACACCTGTTGTCCGTGGGAGGAATATGGCCCTTGACATGCCTGGTCAAAATACAAAAAAAATCAGCTCTTCGGTGTAGAATTATTTCAACACAAATGCGGACAACAGGTGTCAAGCCGTGTGTTGCCTTTGTCAAGCTGTAATAAGTAGGGGTAAAGACGTTAACCACCTCGGAACATCCTCCCTTATACGTCACCTGCAGCGCATTCATCATAAGTCAGTGACAAGTTCAAAAACTTTTGGTGACAGCGGAAGCAGTCCACTGACCACTAAATCCCTTCCTCTTGTAACCAAGCTCCTGCAAACCACACCACCTACTCCCTCAGTGTCAATTTCCTCCTTACCAAGGAAAGCCAATAGTCCTGCAGGCCATGTCACTGGCAAGTCTGACGAGTCCTCTCCTGCCTGGGATTCCTCCAATGCATCCTTGAGTGTAACGCCTACTGCTGCTGGCGCTGCTGTTGTTGCTGCTGGGAGTCGATCATCATCCCAGAGGGGAAGTCGGAAGACCACTTGTACTACTTCCTGTAAGCAATTGACTGTCCAACAGTCCTTTGCGAGGAAGATGAAATATCACAGCAGTCATCCTGCTGCAAAGCGGATAACTGAGGCCTTGGCAGCCTGGGCGGTGAGAAACGTGGTTCCGGTATCCATCGTTAATTCAGAGCCAACTAGAGACTTGATTGAGGTACTGTGTCCCCGGTACCAAATACCATCTAGGTTCCATTTCTCTAGGCAGGCGATACCGAAAATGTACACAGACCTCAGAAAAAGACTCACCACTGTCCTAAAAAATGCAGTTGTACCCAATGTCCACTTAACCACGGACATGTGGACAAGTGGAGCAGGGCAGACTCAGGACTATATGACTGTGACAGTCCACTAGGTAGATGTATTGCCTCCCGCAGCAAGAACAGCAGCGGCGGCACCAGTAGCAGCATCTCGCAAACGCCAACTCGTTCCTAGGCAGGCTACGCTTTGTATCACCGCTTTCCAGAATACGCACACAGCTGAAAACCTCTTACGGCAACCTAGGAAGATCATCGCAGAATGGCTTACCCCAATTGGACTCTCCTGGGGATTTGTGGCATCGGACAACGCCGAAGAATTGCGGGCCACTTTCGGCGTTCAGCCACCGCGTGCCGAAGACTGGAGCACCAGCAAACACTCCTGAACCTGCCCTGCCATCATCTGAAGCAAGAGGTGGTAACGAGGTGGAATTCAACCCTATATATGCTTCAGAGGATGGAGGAGCAGCAAAAGGCCATTCAAGCCTATACATCTGGCCACGATATAGGCAAAGGAGGTGGAATGCACCTGTCTCAAGCGCAGTGGAGAATGATTTCAACGTTGTGCAAGGTTCTGCAACCCTTTGAACTTGCCACACGTGAAGTCAGTTCAGACACTGCCAGCCTGAGTCAGGTCATTCCCCTCATCAAGCTTTTGCAGAAGAAGCTGGAGACATTGAAGGAGGAGCTAACACAGAGCGATTCCGCTAGGCATGTGGGACTTGTGGATGGAGCCCTTAATTCGCTTAACCAGGATTCACGGGTGGTCAATCTGTTGAAATCAGAGCACTACATTTTGGCCACCGTGCTCGATCCTAGATTTAAAACCTACGTTGTATCTCTCTTTCCGGCAGACACAAGTCTGCAGGGGTTCAAAGACCTGCTGGTGAGAAAATTGTCAAGTCAAGCGGAACGTGACCCGTCAACAGCTCCTCCTTCACATTCTCCCGCAACTGGGGGTGCGAGGAAAAGGCTAAGAATTCCGAGCCCACCCGCTGGCGGTGATGCAGGGCAGTCTGGAGCGAGTGCTGACATCTGGTCCGGACTGAAGGACCTGCCAACGATTACTGACATGTCGTCTACTGTCACTGCATATGATTCTCTCACCATTGAAAGAATGGTGGAGGATTATATGAGTGACCGCATCCAAGTAGGCACGTCAGACAGTCCGTACGTATACTGGCAGGAAAAAGAGGCAATTTGGAGGCCCTTGCACAAACTGGCTTTATTCTACCTAAGTTGCCCTCCCTCCAGTGTGTACTCCGAAAGAGTGTTTAGTGCAGCCGCTCACCTTGTCAGCAATCGGCGTACGAGGTTACTTCCAGAAAATGTGGAGAAGATGATGTTCATTAAAATGAATTATAATCAATTCCTCCGTGGAGACATTCACCAGCAGCAATTGCCTCCAGAAAGTACACGGGGACCTGAGATGGTGGATTCCAGTGGGGACGAATTAATAATCTGTGAGGAGGGGGATGTACACAGTGAAAGGGGTGATGAATCGGACGATGATGATGAGGTGGACATCTTGCCTCTGTAGAGCCAGTTTGTGCAAGGAGAGATTGATTGCTTCTGTTTTGGTGGGGGCCCAAACCAACCAGTCATTTCAGTCACAGTCGTGTGGCAGACCCTGTCGCTGAAATGATGGGTTCGTTAAAGTGTGCATGTCCTGTTTATACAACATAAGGGTGGGTGGGAGGGCCCAAGGACAATTCCATCTTGCACCTCTTTTTTCTTTCATTTTTCTTTGCATCATGTGCTGTTTGGGGAGTATTTTTTTGAAGGGCCATCCTGCCTGACACTGCAGTGTCACTCCTAGATGGGCCAGGTGTTTGTGTCGGCCACTAGGGTCGCTTAGCTTAGTCACACAGCTACCTCATTGCGCCTCTTTTTTTCTTTGCATCATGTGCTGTTTGGGGACTATTTTTTTCAAGTGCCATCCTGTCTGACACTGCAGTGCCACTCCTAGATGGGCCAGGTGTTTGTGTCGGCCACTAGGGTCGCTTAGCTTAGTCACACAGCTACCTCATTGCGCCTCTTTTTTTCTTTGCATCATGTGCTGTTTGGGGACTATTTTTTTCAAGTGCCATCCTGTCTGACACTGCAGTGCCACTCCTAGATGGGCCAGGTGTTTGTGTCGGCCACTAGGGTCGCTTAGCTTAGTCACACAGCTACCTCATTGCGCCTCTTTTTTTCTTTGCATCATGTGCTGTTTGGGGACTATTTTTTTCAAGTGCCATCCTGTCTGACACTGCAGTGCCACTCCTAGATGGGCCAGGTGTTTGTGTCGGCCACTAGGGTCGCTTAGCTTAGTCACACAGCTACCTCATTGCGCCTCTTTTTTTCTTTGCATCATGTGCTGTTTGGGGACTATTTTTTTCAAGTGCCATCCTGTCTGACACTGCAGTGCCACTCCTAGATGGGCCAGGTGTTTGTGTCGGCCACTAGGGTCGCTTAGCTTAGTCACACAGCTACCTCATTGCGCCTCTTTTTTTCTTTGCATCATGTGCTGTTTGGGGACTATTTTTTTCAAGTGCCATCCTGTCTGACACTGCAGTGCCACTCCTAGATGGGCCAGGTGTTTGTGTCGGCCACTAGGGTCGCTTAGCTTAGTCACGCAGCTACCTCATTGCGCCTCTTTTTTTCTTTGCATCATGTGCTGTTTGGGGACTATTTTTTTCAAGTGCCATCCTGTCTGACACTGCAGTGCCACTCCTAGATGGGCCAGGTGTTTGTGTCGGCCACTTGGGTCGCTGAGCTTAGTCACACAGCTACCTCATTGCGCCTCTTTTTTCTTTGCATCATGTGCTGTTTGGGGACTATTTTTTTCAAGTGCCATCCTGTCTGACACTGCAGTGCCACTCCTAGATGGGCCAGGTGTTTGTGTCGGCCACTAGGGTCGCTTAGCTTAGTCACACAGCTACCTCATTGCGCCTCTTTTTTTCTTTGCATCATGTGCTGTTTGGGGACTATTTTTTTCAAGTGCCATCCTGTCTGACACTGCAGTGCCACTCCTAGATGGGCCAGGTGTTTGTGTCGGCCACTAGGGTCGCTTAGCTTAGTCACACAGCTACCTCATTGCGCCTCTTTTTTTCTTTGCATCATGTGCTGTTTGGGGACTATTTTTTTCAAGTGCCATCCTGTCTGACACTGCAGTGCCACTCCTAGATGGGCCAGGTGTTTGTGTCGGCCACTAGGGTCGCTTAGCTTAGTCACACAGCTACCTCATTGCGCCTCTTTTTTTCTTTGCATCATGTGCTGTTTGGGGACTATTTTTTTCAAGTGCCATCCTGTCTGACACTGCAGTGCCACTCCTAGATGGGCCAGGTGTTTGTGTCGGCCACTAGGGTCGCTTAGCTTAGTCACACAGCTACCTCATTGCGCCTCTTTTTTTCTTTGCATCATGTGCTGTTTGGGGACTATTTTTTTCAAGTGCCATCCTGTCTGACACTGCAGTGCCACTCCTAGATGGGCCAGGTGTTTGTGTCGGCCACTAGGGTCGCTTAGCTTAGTCACACAGCTACCTCATTGCGCCTCTTTTTTTCTTTGCATCATGTGCTGTTTGGGGACTATTTTTTTCAAGTGCCATCCTGTCTGACACTGCAGTGCCACTCCTAGATGGGCCAGGTGTTTGTGTCGGCCACTAGGGTCGCTTAGCTTAGTCACACAGCTACCTCATTGCGCCTCTTTTTTTCTTTGCATCATGTGCTGTTTGGGGACTATTTTTTTCAAGTGCCATCCTGTCTGACACTGCAGTGCCACTCCTAGATGGGCCAGGTGTTTGTGTCGGC
The DNA here is from genome assembly GCF_028390025.1 of Pseudophryne corroboree. Classification (NCBI taxonomy): domain Eukaryota; kingdom Metazoa; phylum Chordata; class Amphibia; order Anura; family Myobatrachidae; genus Pseudophryne; species Pseudophryne corroboree. The sequence continues at coordinate 210,263,247 of NC_086448.1, forward strand.
CACTAGGGTCGCTTAGCTTAGTCACACAGCTACCTCATTGCGCCTCTTTTTTTCTTTGCATCATGTGCTGTTTGGGGACTATTTTTTTCAAGTGCCATCCTGTCTGACACTGCAGTGCCACTCCTAGATGGGCCTGGTGTTTGTGTCGGCCACTAGGGTCGCTTAGCTTAGTCACACAGCTACCTCATTGCGCCACTTTTTTTCTTTGCATCATGTGCTGTTTGGGGACTATTTTTTTCAAGTGCCATCCTGTCTGACACTGCAGTGCCACTCCTAGATGGGCCAGGTGTTTGTGTCGGCCACTAGGGTCGCTTAGCTTAGTCACACAGCTACCTCATTGCGCCTCTTTTTTTCTTTGCATCATGTGCTGTTTGGGGACTATTTTTTTCAAGTGCCATCCTGTCTGACACTGCAGTGCCACTCCTAGATGGGCCAGGTGTTTGTGTCGGCCACTAGGGTCGCTTAGCTTAGTCACACAGCTACCTCATTGCGCCTCTTTTTTTTCTTTGCATCATGTGCTGTTTGGGGACTATTTTTTTCAAGTGCCATCCTGTCTGACACTGCAGTGCCACTCCTAGATGGGCCAGGTGTTTGTGTCGGCCACTTGTGTCGCTTAGCTTAGCCATCCAGCGACCTCGGTGCAAATTTTAGGACTAAAAATAATATTGTGAGGTGTGAGGTGTTCAGAATAGACTGAAAATAAATGGAAATTATGGCTATTGAGGTTAATAATACTATGGGATCAAAATGACCCCCAAATTCTATGATTTAAGCTGTTTTTTAGTGTTTTTTGAAAAAAACACCCGAATCCAAAACACACCCGAATCCGACAAAAAATTTCCGGTGAGGTTTTGCCAAAACGCGTCCGAACCCAAAACACGGCCGCGGAATCGAACCCAAAACCAAAACACAAAACCGGAAAAATTTCCGGTGCACATCACTAATACCTCCATCCATTGTCTAAATCCCACTGCACTAATGGTGGATACTGGACGCACGTCTAACACTAACGTAAGTGTCAAGGCCTCAGTTATCCGCTTTGCAACAGGATGACTGCTGTCATATTTCATCTTCCTCACAAAGGACTGTTGGACAGTCAATTGCTTAGTTGAAGTAGTACAAGTGGTCTTCCGACTTCCCCTCTGGGATGACGATCGACTCCCAGCAGCAACAACAGCAGCGGCAGCTGCAGCAATAGGCGTACCACTCAAGGATCCTCCCATGGAATCCCAGTTAGGAGAGGACTCGTCAGTCTTGCCAGGGACATGGCCTGCAGGACTACTGATGTTCATGGCTGAGGAGGAAGTTGACATTGAGGGAGTTGGTGGTGTAGCTTGCAGGAGCTTGGGTACAAGAGGAAGAAGGGATTTAGGTGTCAGTGGACTGCTTACGCTCTTACCCAAAGTTTCACAACTTGACACTGACTTCTGATAAATGCACTGCAGGTCACGTATAAGGGAGGATGTTCCTAGGTGGTTAACGTCCTTACCCCTACTTATTACAGATTGACAGAGGCAATACACGGCTTGACACCTGTTGTCCGGATTTGTGGAGAAATAATTCCACACCGAAGAGGTGGCTTTTTTGGTATTTTGCCCAGGCAACATAATGGGCTTCTTCATCCCATGGACAACAGGTGTCTTCCCTGGTGGCTCATTTAAACAAACCACATCGCCATCAGAATCCTCTTCGTCAACTTCCTCCTCAGCGCCAGCAACACCCATATCCTCATCCTGGTGTATATCAACAGTGACACCTTCAATTTGAATATCAGAAACTGGACGGTGGGTGCTCCTTCCAGCACTTGCAGGGGGCGTGCAAATGGTGGAAGGAGCCACCTCTTCCAGTCCAGTAGGGCATCGCAACCGCCGTCCAGTGGGAAGGTCAGGCATCGCAACCGCCGACACACTTGGACTCTCCTTGGGGATTTGTGATACCATCTTAGAACGCACAGTTCTTTTCTGTGCTTTTTGCAGCTTAACTCTTTTCATTTTTCTAGCGGGAGGATGAGGGCTTCCATCGTCATGTGAAGCTGAACAACTAGTGATGAACATAGGCCAGGGCCTTAGCAGTTCCCTGCCACTCCGTGTTGTAAATGGCATATTGGCAAGTTTACGTTTCTCCTCAGACTATTTAAATTTCTTTTTTTGGGTCTTCTTACTGAACTTTGGCTTTTTGGATTTAACATGCCCTCTTCTATCACATTGGGCATCGGCCTTGGCAAGCGACGTTGATGGCATTTCATCGTCTATGTCATGATTAGTGGCAGCAGCTTCAGCACTAGGAGGAAGTGGTTCTTGATCTTTCCCTATTTTATCCTCCAAATTATTGTTCTCCATTATTTTTCTGGAGTTATTTAACACAATGGCCCTCATTCCGAGTTGTTCGCTCGGTAATTTTCTTCGCATCGCAGCGATTTTCCGCTAATTGCGCATGCGCAATGTTCGCACTGCGACTGCGCCAAGTAAATTTGCAAAGAAGTTTGGTATTTTACTCACGGCATTACAAGGTTTTTTCTTCGTTCTGGTGACCGTAATGTGATTGACAGGAAGTGGGTGTTTCTGGGCGGAAACTGGCCGTTTTATGGGAGTGTGTGAAAAAACGCTGCCGTTTCTGGGATAAACGCGGGAGTGGCTGGAGAAACGGGGGAGTGCCTGGGCGAACGCTGGGTGTGTTTGTGACGTCAAACCAGGAACGAAACTGACTGAACTGATCGCAGTGGCAGAGTAAGTGTCGAGCTACTCAAAAACTGCTTAGAAATTTCTAATCGCAATTTTGAGAATCTTTCGTTCGCAATTTTGCTAAGCTAAGATTCACTCCCAGTAGGCGGCGGCTTAGCGTGTGCAATGCTGCTAAAAGCAGCTTGCGAGCGAACAACTCGGAATGAGGGCCAATATGCGGCACAGAGGACATACGACATATGGCAGCAGAGGATACCACTGTGGCTGGTCACTGGACTTACTGATGGCTGATGCACAGGACACTACCACTGGTCTGATGCAGGACAACACAGCAACACTGTAAGGGACTTGTTATTAATATAAAGCAGCACTGGACATATGGTAGCAGAGGATATCACTGTGACTGGTCACTGGAATGACTGATGGCTGATGCACAGGACACTACCACTGGTCTGATGCAGGACAACACAGCAACAGTATAAGGGACTTGTTATTGATATAAAGCAGCATTGGACATATGGTAGCAGAGGATACCACTGTGACTGGTCACTGGAATGACTGATGGCTGATGCACAGGACACTACCATTGGTCTGATGCAGGACAACACAGCAACACTGTAAGGGACATGTTGTTATTATTATACAGCAGCACTGGACATATGGCAGCAGAGGATACCACTGTGACTGGTAACTGGAATGACTAATGGATGATGCACAGGACATTACCACTGGTCTGATGCAGGACAACACAGCAACACTGTAAGGGACTTGTTATTATTATACAGCAGCACTGGACATATGGCAGCAGAGGATACCACTGTGACTGGTCACTGGAATGACTAATGGCTGATGCACAGGACACTACCACTGTCCTGATGCAGCACAATACAACACCACTGGTCTGATGCAGCACAACACAGCACCCTATACAGCAGCACTGGACATATGGCAGCAGAGGATACCACTGTGACTGGACTGATGCAGCACAATACACCACCACTGAACTGATGCAGCAGAACACAGCACCCTATACAGCAGCACTGGACATAGTGCAGCAAGAGGACACAACCACTGTGACTGGACAGATGCAGCAGAAGACACGGACACTGAGAGAACGGAGACACGTCCTCTCTGTACACTCTCCAATGCCGGAGTAAAAATGTCGGGTACGCGCGGCTCCTTATATGGAATCCAAACCCCCAGAGGGAGGTTCGGTAGAGTTCGGATCTCAGGGATCCGAACCCGCTCATCTCTATCCTAAATAGAGTAGGCTTCATTGCAACAATGCTTCGGTCTTTAGAACACCTCTCCATATACTACATCCACCCTCTCGCCCATCCATAAATTCTATATACAGTACCTCTTGCTCACTACTACTTACAGATACCATCAGTGGTGCAAGTAGAAACATTTTCTCTGTGGTACTGTGTGTGCGCTCCAAAGGCACACACCAGGGGGGGGGGGATGGGCGTGGCCACATGGCACAAAGGGAGTGGTCACTGAAAATGGGAGCATGTCAACATGACACACCACCCATTTCTCATCACTCTGGGAACATTCCTTTAAATAATCCCAAATGCACCTTGCCTATACGATGGTTTCTCACAATGGGCAACCTCTGAAGAAATGTATCCTCCCTGGTCAGACAGCATTTTCAGTCGGTATTCACTATTTATGTAGGAAATCACATGCTCCGGAAGATGCCAGTTTGTGTAGGAATATAAACAAAGTCATCGTCATAAAACTGAGGTTCAACCTGACTCATGCCACCTGTGTCACCTTCTACCACCTGCATCTCAGGCACACCATCACCTTCCCCCTGCGTCTCTCAGCCACACCATCATCTTCCCCCTTGCATCTCTCGGCCACACCATCATCATCTCCCCTGCGTTTCCCAGCCACACCATCATCTCCCTCCTGCTCCTCTCAGCCACACCATCATCTCCCCCTACTACTCTCTGCCACACCATCATTTCCCCCCTGCATCTCTCTCAGCCATACCTCCATCTCCTTCCTGCTACTGTCAGCCACACCATCATCTCCCTCCTGCATCTCTCAGTCATACCGCCATCTCCTTCCTGCTACTGTAAGCCACACCATCATCTCCCTCCTGCGTCTCTCAGCCACACCATCATCATCTCCCCTGCGTTTCCCAGCCACACCACCATCTCCCTCCTGCATCTCTCTCAGTCATACCGCAATCTCCTTACTGCTACTCTCAGCCACACCATCATCTCCCCCTACTACTCTCTGCCACACCATCATCTCCCTCCTGCGTCTCTCTGCCACACCATCATCATCTCCCCTGCGTTTCCCAGCCACACCATCATCTCCCTCCTGCTCCTCTCAGCCACACCATCATCATCTCCCCTGCGTTTCCCAGCCACACCTTCATCTCCCCCTACTACTCTCTGTCACACCATCATCTCCCCCTACTACTCTCTGCCACACCATCATCTCCCCCCTGCATCTCTCTCAGCCATACCGCCATCTCCTTCCTGCTACTGTCAGCCACACCATCATCTCCCTCCTGCATCTCTCTGCCACACCATCATCATCTCCCCTGCGTTTCCCAGCCACACCATCATCTCCCTCCTGCTACTCTCAGCCACACCATCATCTCCCCCTACTACTCTCTGCCACACCATCATCTCCCCCTACTACTCTCTGCCACACCATCATCTCCCCCCTGCATCTCTCTCAGCCATACCGCCATCTCCTTCCTGCTACTGTCAGCCACACCATCATCTCCCCCCTGCATCTCTCTCAGCCATACCGCCATCTCCCCCCTGCATCTCTCTCAGCCATACCGCCATCTCCTTCCTGCTACTGTCAGCCACACCATCATCTCCCTCCTGCATCTCTCTGCCACACCATCATCTCCCCTGCGTTTCCCAGCCACACCATCATCTCCCTCCTGCTACTCTCAGCCACACCATCATCTCCCCCTACTACTCTCTGCCACACCATCATCTCCCTCCTGCATCTCTCTCAGCCATACCTCCATCTCCTCCTGCTACTCTGTATCTTATTACAGTTATTGTTATTTTTATTGATGTTATTTTTTTATATGTGATTATTGTCCAGAAAAATATTGTCATTTATATACACATTTTTCAGTGGGTGTTTTACTATCATCACTGGCCTGTAATTCATGGTTTAAGCGCATCATAAATTGTTCCATTTGTTTATTTGTATTTCTTTAGCTTGTCTTTCAGTTTTTGCAGGGCCTCCAAAGCATTCTGAAAATCATGTGTCCCATGAATATGCTTGTTATGGCCCCCATACATTACTGACGGATTGTGGCAAAGTCTCAATCCCCCAATGGTCAGTCGGGAAATCGGAAATATTAAACATGTTTAAAAATCCAGATTCCCTGACCCCAGCCGAAAACAGTCTGGATCAGCAAATCAGACATTTTTAACATGTTTCATTTTCCAAATTTCCACTGTCGGATCGCTGAACATCGTTGCCCGTCAATCGGCGGATCCGGTCAGCAGATCAGCAGTGCCGGCAGATCTGGGAAATTGGAATACTGGTGTTTGGTTGCCATTAGAGTACAGAACATTGGGGGTCATTCCGAGTTGTTCGCTCGTTGCCGATTTTCGCTATACTGCGATTAGTCGCATGCGCAAGGTTCGCAGAGCGCATGCGCTTAGTTATTTTACACAAAAGTTAGGTATTTTACTCACGGCATTACGAAGCTTTTTCATTGCTGTGCTGATCGTAGTGTGATTAACAGGAAGTGGCTGTTTCTGGGCGGAAACTGGCCGTTTTATGGGAGTGTGCGGAAAAACACAGGCGTTCGAGTTGCAAAACGCAGGAGTGGCTGGAGAAACGGGGGGAGTGGTTTGGCAAACGCTGGGTGTGTTTGTGACGTCAAACCAGGAACGAAAAGGACTGAGCTAGTCGCAATGGCTGAGTAAGTCTGGAGCTACTCAGAAACTGCTAAGAAATTTCTATTCACAATTCTGCTAAGCTAAGATACACTCCCAGAGGGCGGCGGCCTAGCGTGTGCAATGCTGCTAAAAGCAGCTAGCGAGCTAACAACTCGGAATGAGGGCCATTATCTCCGTCGGTCACATTAGCTCCCCCTACATCCCGCATCCTCACAATCCCGATGGTCGGCATGTCGACCAACAGGGACTATTCCCACTCGTGGGTGTCCACGACACCCATAGAGTATGAATAGAACGTCGCCACCGAGTCCGCAAGGGGCTTGTTGCGCTCAGTATGCTGACCGGCGGTCTCCTGACTGCCGGTCACGCAATACACACCTTACTGAACACCCCCATCCCCCTTATTAAAGTCCTGTGTTTAGCCCTAAGTAAACAGAATTTTTGTCTGTTTATTTAGATTGCTCGGATGCACCTCTACCAAATATATATCGTCTTACGCAATTATAAAAGTTACAAGACATTTCAGACAATGTCTATATGTTGTTATTTTCACTTTGTGCTTATACAATACAATATTTCCTCCCAAAGCTAATGTGAAGACATTATCGGTTGCAGTTTTTGTGCAGACATATCCAGTACATCATCTTCAGGCATTCTAGGTGATTTTCCCAAAGGTCACTTAATGGGAAGGTATGTATTGCTTCACAGCTGGTAAATGACATAGTAAATGAACAAAAAATAAACAGTGTGGCTTGGATATCCATCTGCATGATATTATCCTGTCCTGGCTCACAGGAAGTGAGCAATCATTTAGCCCTGACAGGTACACATTCTAACCACCTCTCCTGAAAAGTCATTTAGTACAAAAAGTTTAGGTTTAACCTCAGGCTTAGTAACACTGCATTATGGGAAGAAAGCACAGCTCAATGTTGATGAATACAATAATCAAGAACACAATGTAGTGTTTTATGCCTGTTAAAAAGCAAACTCATCACATGCCTGTGTCACAAGACCAGGAGAGTATAAAACAGCAATGAATGAGGCTGTGAACATCAACAAATGAAATAATATACACATGCATGTTAAGCTGAAGACTGGGATATAGCCATATAGTGCAGTGGCTGCAATAACAATTACAACCAATAGGTGGCAATAAAGAGGCAAACATCATCCAGTGATTTCTAGAGAGTTGTAAACTATTTTAGGGATACATATACACTTTAAGCTTTGTGTGCAGGGCTGCCATCAGACATTCTAGGACCCGGGAATCACAAAATAGGCAGCCACCCCCTTCAATAAAAGAACAAATAATAATAATTATATATATATATGTAAAACATATATATATATATATATATATATATATATACACACACACACACATACACCCACACACATACACGTACTGTACATACACACACACTTTCTCTTTCTCTCAACTAACCTATCACAGGCTGGCCGGTGTTGTAGCAGATGTGGTGGCATTGCTTCCAAATTTATTGACAACTTTGCTTCCTGGCTTCCTCACTTCCTCTCTTCTGACATTCCCTCCATTATCCTAGGCGGTTTCAACATCCCTATTGATATCCTCACACAATCCCCTGCCTCTAAGCTCCTTAACCTCACCTCTTCACTTGGTTTCTCCCAGTGGACCTCCTCACCCTCCCATGTGAATGGGAGCTCACTGGATCTGGTCTTCACTCACCGTTGTGATATTTCTGATATTTCTAACTCCCCATTTCCCCTCTCTGACCACCACCTGCTCTCCTTTAACCTTTCTCTCTCTGCTTCCCCATCTCTACCTCCTAAGACTACCATCACTAAGTGTAACATTGAGGCTATTGACACCACATTCCTTTCCTCCCTGTTTGACTCACTTCTCTCTCCTATTCTCTCTCTCTCTCAGAACAAGCCACTTCCATATACAATGCCCTGAACAAGCCACTTCCATATACAATGCATCACTTACTTCTGCTCTCGACTCTGTTGCTCCACCAACCACTATTCACCCTCGCAAATTAACACCTCAACCCTGGCCCACCAAATGCACCAGACATCTGCAAAAATGCTCACATACTGCTGAGCGAAACTCGAGAAAATCACGCTCTAAGGCAGACTTCCTCCATTTCAACTTTATGCTCTCATCCTTCAGTGCTGCCCTTTCTCTTGCTAAACAGTCATACTTCAAGAACCTCGTCCCTTCCCAGTCTTCCAACCCCTGGCGCCTCTTTGCCACTCTCAACTCACTCCTCTGCCTACCTCCACCTTGTCTCCCTTCCTCACTCTCTGCTCTTGATTTTGCCACTTTCTTCACATCCAAAATTGACTCCATACGTCAGGACATCACATCACACCAGACCATCAGCAACCAGCCTCCTCCCATCCCTTACCACTCCTCCCCATCCTCCTCACCAACTCTGATATCATTCTCCCATGCATCTGGTGAGGAAGTCATGACCCCTCACCACCTCCCCACTTGACCCTATCCCCTCCCTCCCCTACCTTTCTCCTTCTGCCTGTTCCCATCTTTCCCACCTTCTCAATCTCTCTTTCATCAGGCACTGTCCCCTCTGCCTTCAAGCATGCACTCATCTCTCCTATTCTTAAAAAACCTGCCCTTGATCCAAACACTCTCTACAACTACCGACCCATCTCTCTCCTCCCTTTTGCCTCCAAACTCCTTGAGCGTACTGTGTACAACCGCCTTACTTTCTTTCTTTCCTCACACTCACTGCTTGACCCATTCCAGTATGGCTTCTGTCCTCTCCATTCCACTGAAACTGCCCTTACAAAAGTATGCAATGACCTCCATGTTGCTAAATCTAAGGGACACTACTCTCTACTTATTCTTCTTGATCTCTCTGCTGCTTTTGACACTGTGGACTACCATCTCCTACTGCAAATCCTTCACTCCATTGGTCTGCGTGATACTGGCCTTTCTTGGCTGTCTTCCTACCTCTCTTACCATTCATTCTCTATCTCCTCTCATGACTCAACCTCCCCCTCACTTCCACTAACTGTACCCCGAGGTTCTGTCCTTGGTCCTCTTCTTTTTTCTCTCTATACGTCCTCACTAGGTAAGCTCATTAGTTCTTTTGGTTACCAATATTTCTATGCTGATGACACTCAAATCTATCTTTCCTCTCCAGACCTTTCCTCTGTTCTCCTCACTCGTATCTCCAACTGTCTCACTGCTATCTCTGTTTGGATGTCCCAGTGCTTTCTTAAACTCAACATGTCTAAGACCGAGCTGATCATCTTCCCTCCCTCCCGCATAACTTCACCTCCTACAATCTCATTATCTATTAATGGCACTACTATCTCCCCTAGCCCCCAATTGCGCTGTCTTGGAGTAATCCTTGAGTCCTCCCTCTCCTTCAAACCACACATTCAGCACCGCTCGCAAACCTGCCAATTTCATCTAAAAAAATTTTCCAGGATAAGACCCTTTCTGACCCAGGATGCTACTAAGACTCTTATCCACTCACTGGTCATCTCCAGACTGGACTACTGTAATCTCCTCCTGACTGGCATTCCTGACAAATATCTCTCTCCACTCCCAATCTATCCTCAATGCTGCTGCCTGGCTCATTTTCTTCACCAAACGCACTACGTCCACCTCTCCTCTCTTACAAGACCGTCACTGGCTCCCCTTCCCTTTCAGAATCCATTTCAAGCTTCTCACACTCACTATCAAAGCCCTCACCCACTCCTCTCCCATCTACATCTCTGACCTTATCTCCCTTTACACTCCCATCCGTCCTCTTCGCTCTGCTAATGCATGCTGACTCTCCTGCCTACGGATTACTTCCTCCCACTCCTACCTCCAAGATTTTTCATGTGCTGCTCCATTTCTCTGGAATTCTCTACCTCTACTCCTCAGACTCTCCACCTCTCTACAAAACTTCTCAAGACCCACTGCTTCACCAAACCCAGCCAAATCTCACCCTAACCCTCTGTTCCACACTCTCTATGTACCCCATCTGTTTCACCCCTATCTGTCTACCCCTCCCCTTTAGAATGTAAGCTCTCACGAGTAGGGCCCTATTCCATCATGTGCTTATCCTTTTCTTACTTTAATAATCTTCAACTGCACCAAATCCAGCAGTCTTCTGCCACCTGATACTGATTCCAGTGTCATCTGCTGATGTAACTATGTTTATTTACCCTGTACTTGTCCTATACTGTCGTCAACTGTAAGTTGCTGTTTTCCTGTTTTGATTATGTGTATATGTATTCTGTAATTGGGCACTGCGGAATCCTTGTGGCGCCATATAAATAAAGGATAATAAATAAATTACGCAGCCTAGTCCCTTGTAGCTCCACTCTCTCCAGTTCATGTGGCTCCGCCCACTTTTCATGACCGAGATCTAGAACTGTCACAGGAGGGGGAGAGTACACTGCAAGCTTCTATTGAAAAATCCCTGCCAAAATGGCCGCCAACTCATAGGAGACAGTTATTAAAGATACTAGAGGAGCCTCCTCTAGTTTATTTAATAACTGTCTCCTTTGAGGCGGCGGCCATTTTTTGAGGGACATTTACAATAAAAGCTTGCGACGTCCTCTCCCCTCCTGTGACAGTGCCAGAACTTGGTCATGAAAAGTGGGTGGAGCATCGTGGCGGGCGGATGGTGGTATGAGCGTCCCGGGCCCTCTCCTCTCTGATAGATAGGCAGGGCCTGGGACAGCTGTAGCTGCAGCATCCCCCTGATGACAGGCCTGTTTCTGTGTGTTGTTTTAAAATTATATGATCTACATTTTGTGAATATATTTTGGAATTTCAAATTCTGCGATACACACCCTCTGAAACAATTGTGCATATTGAAATGCAAAGTTACTCAGCTGAATTTAATATAATGAAATATATAACACAAGTAATGTGCCATGTGAAAATATTTGTGCACCCTCCCAGTTGATTCATACACTACAGTATTTTGAGGCCGCATCACTTGATTGACTTGTTACGCCTTAAATTAAGCTAGGTGACGATGATCCCTAAAAGTTTAATAAATAATCTGACATATAACATTTCAGCATGTTGTACCTAAGCTGGGTACACACTGGCGCAATGTGTACCCAGCTGATATGTCGACCCAACGGGCCAATATCAGCACCTAGGTACACACGGAGCAATGTTAATGAAGGACGGAACAATCACTGTTTCGTCCTTCATTAGCATACATTGTATTACTAGCAATATCGGCTAGTTTGATGTGCAGCCCATCACCCCTGACAACGTCACTAGCGACCGCAGGCACCCGCATATCAGGCATACATACTGCGCCGAATTGAGTGATATGTTGGTCCGATCCGCCAGTTCAGACAACATATCGCTCGGTGTGTACCCAGCTTTATGCTAAACAGTCATGGGTTACTTTAAGTAAAACGACTGGTAAATTTAAAATATAGATAAATGACCATTGCAAAGGAATAAAATGCTGCTGTATGCAACAATACCAAAATGCTTACAGCGTGCAATTTACACGGTCAGAAACATCATTAAGAAAACGATTTTATGAGGAACTGTTAAAATAAAGGCAAGATCTGAAAGACTCAAAAATCTGTGTTAAAATTGCCAGAGCCATAACCAGAAATCACCTTTGGGAAGATGGAAAAGCGATGCCTCCTAGCCTTAATTTGTAACCAGATTATGAATTTCCCTGCACCCCCTTCAGCTTTGTATCCTGCGTGGTTCCTATAAAGTGGTCTAGGGGAAAATCACCACAGGACTCTGGAGAGCTGCAGAAATGTGTCTTTATTCACTACAATAATGCTGAGCAATGGATGCAAAGTTACTTCCTCTTCCTGTATAACAAACACTTCCTGTGTGACAAAGTGGATGGCAATGATATAACTTTCGTTCATCTAAATACAGTATACATCTACACTCTCTCACAGCCTCATTTATGGCCGCTGTGTTTTCGGATGGTACGCAGAATGGAAACCTTTTTTTTTTGGGGGGGGGGTTAATTTTTTAATTCTTACAACTACAGTAGTTTCAGACACTGGAGTTGAGGTTCCGGCCAGTGGCACATGAAATACAGTTTCAGGTGGACGACAGAATGGACTACACTAAGCATTAACAAAATTAGAAGCTAATATCCCAGATTCAGTGAAGAAACTGAACGTAGAAACAAGTCGCTTATTTTAGCAAGACAGCAGTCCAAAACATACCTGCAAATCAACCATGAAGTAGTGATGTGCACCGGAAATTTTTCGGGTTTTGGTTTTGGATTCGGTTCTGCGGCCGTGTTTTGGATTCGGACGCGTTTTGGCAAAACCTCCCTGAAAATTTTTTGTCGGATTCGGGTGTGTGTTGGATTCGGGTGTTTTTTTACAAAAAATCCTCAAAAACAGCTTAAATCATAGAATTTGGGGGTCATTTTGATCCCATAGTATTATTAACCTCAATAACCATAATTTCCACTCATTTTCAGTCTATTCTGAACACCTCACACCTCACAATATTATTTTTTGTCCTAAAATTTGCACAGAGGTCGCTGGATGACTAAGCTAAGCGACCCAAGTGGCCGACACAAACAACTGGGCCCATCTAGGAGTGGCACTGCAGTGTCAGACAGGATGGCATTTCAAAAAAATAGTCCCCAAACAGCACATGATGCAAAGAAAAAAAGAGGCGCAATGAGGTAGCTGTGTGACTAAGCTAAGCGACCCAAGTGGCCGACACAAACACCTGGCCCATCTAGGAGTGGCACTGCAGTGTCAGACAGGATGGCACTTCAAAAAAATAGTCCCCAAACAGCACATGATGCAAAGAAAAAAAGAGGCGCAATGAGGTAGCTGTGTGACTAAGCTAAGCGACCCAAGTGGCCGACACAAACACCTGGCCCATCTAGGAGTGGCACTGCAGTGTCAGACAGGATGGCAGATTTAAAAAATAGTCCCCAAACAGCACATGATGCAAAGAAAAAAAGAGGTGCACCAAAGTCGCTGGATGGCTAAGCTAAGCGACCCAAGTGGCCGACACAAACACCTGGCCCATCTAGGAGTGGCACTGCAGTGTCAGACAGGATGGCAGATTAAAAAATAGTCCCCAAATAGCACATGATGCAAAGAAAAAAAGAGGTGCACCAAGGTCGCTGGATGGCTAAGCTAAGCGACCCAAGTGGCCGACACAAACACCTGGCCCATCTAGGAGTGGCACTGCAGTGTCAGACAGGATGGCAGATTTAAAAAATAGTCCCCAAACAGCACCTGATGCAAAGAAAAAAAGAGGTGCATCAAGGTCGCTGGATGGCTAAGCTAAGCGACCCAAGTGGCCGACACAAACACCTGGCCCATCTAGGAGTGGCACTGCAGTGTCAGACAGGATGGCACTTCAAAAAAATAGTCCCCAAACAGCACATGATGCAAAGAAAAAAGAGGCGCAATGAGGTAGCTGTGTGACTAAGCTAAGCGACCCAAGTGGCCGACACAAACACCTGGCCCATCTAGGAGTGGCACTGCAGTGTCAGACAGGATGGCACTTCAAAAAAATAGTCCCCAAACAGCACATGATGCAAAGAAAAAAAGAGGCGCAATGAGGTAGCTGTGTGACTGAGCTAAGCGACCCAAGTGGCCGACACAAACACCTGGCCCATCTAGGAGTGGCACTGCAGTGTCAGACAGGATGGCAGATTTAAAAAAATAGTCCCCAAACAGCACATGATGCAAAGAAAAAAAGAGGTGCACCAAGGTCGCTGGATGGCTAAGCTAAGCGACCCAAGTGGCCGACACAAACACCTGGCCCATCTAGGAGTGGCACTGCAGTGTCAGACAGGATGGCAGATTAAAAAATAGTCCCCAAACAGCACATGATGCAAAGAAAAAAAGAGGTGCACCAAGGTCACTGGATGGCTAAGCTAAGCGACCCAAGTGGCCGACACAAACACCTGGCCCATCTAGGAGTGGCACTGCAGTGTCAGACAGGATGACAGATTAAAAAAATAGTCCCCAAACAGCACATGATGCAAAGAAAAAAAGAGGTGCAAGATGGAAGCTGTGTGACTAAGCTAAGCGACACAAGTGGCCGACACAAGCACCTGGCCCATCTAGGAGTGGCACTGCAGTGTCAGACAGGATGGCACTTAAAAAAAATAGTCCCCAAACAGCACATGATGCAAAGAAAAAAAGAGGCGCAATGAGGTAGCTGTGTGACTAAGCTAAGCGACACAAGTGGCCGACACAAACACCTGGCCCATCTAGGAGTAGCACTGCAGTGTCAGACAGTATGGAACTTCAAAAAAATAGTCCCCAAACAGCACATGATGCAAGGAAAAAAAGAGGCGCAATGAGGTAGCTGTGTGACTAAGCTAAGCGACCCAAGTGGCCGACACAAACACCTGGCCCATCTAGGAGTGGCACTGCAGTGTCAGACAGGATGGCACTTCCAAAAATAGTCCCCAAACAGCACATGATGCAAAGAAATATGAAAGAAAAAAAAGGTACAGGCATCGCAACCGACACAATTGGACTCTCCTTGGGGATTTGTGATTTAGAAGAACGCACTGTTCTTTGCTGTGCTTTTGCCATCTTAACTCTTTTAAGTTTTCTAGCAGGAGGATGAGTGCTTCCATCCTCATGTGAAGATGAACCACTAGCCCTGAACATAGGCCAGGCCCTCAGCCGTTCCTTGCCACTCCGTGTCGTAAATGGCACATTGGCAAGTTTACGCTTCTCCTCAGACGATTTTGATTTAGATTTTTGGGTCATTTTACTGAGCTTTATTTTTTTGGATTTTACATACTGTTTACTATGACATTGGGCATCGGCCTTGGCAGACGACGTTGATGGCATTTCATCGTCTCGGCCATGACTAGTGGCAGCAGCTTCAGCACGAGGTGGAAGTGGATCTTGATCTTTCCCTATTTTACCCTCCACATTTTTGTTCTCCATTTTTTAATGTGTGGAATTATATGCCAGTAATATATCAATAGCAATAGCCTACTACTATATATACTGCGCACAACTGAAATGCACCACAGGTATGGATGGATAGTATACTTGACGACACAGAGGTAGGTAGAGCAGTGGCCTACTGTACCATACTGCTATATATTATATACTGGTGGTCAGCAAACTGTGCAAAACTGAAATGCACCACAGGTATGGATGGATAGTATACTTGACAACACAGAGGTAGGTAGAGCAGTGGCTTACTGTACCGTACTGCTATATATTATATACTGGTGGTCAGCAAACTGTGCAAAACTGAAATGCACCACAGGTATGGATGGATAGTATACTTGACGACACAGAGGTAGGTAGAGCAGTGGCCTTCTGTACCGTACTGCTATATAGTATATACTGGTGGTCAGCAAACTGTGCAAAACTGAAATGCACCACAGGTATGGATGGATAGTATACTTGACGACACAGAGGTAGGTAGAGCAGTGGCCTACTGTACCGTACTGCTATATATTATATACTGGTGGTCAGCAAACTGTGCAAAACTGAAATGCGCCACAAGTATGGATGGATAGTATACTTGACGACACAGAGGTAGGTAGAGCAGTGGCCTACTGTACCGTACTGCTATATAGTATATACTGGTGGTCAGCAAACTGTGCAAAACTGAAATGCACCACAGGTATGGATGGATAGTATACTTGACGACACAGAGGTAGGTAGAGCAATGGCCTTCTGTACCGTACTGCTATATAGTACATTCTGGTGGTCAGCAAACTGTGCAAAACTGAAATGCACCACAGGTATGGATGGATAGTATACTTGACGACACAGAGGTAGGTAGAGCAGTGGCCTTCTGTACCATACTGCTATATAGTACATACTGGTGATCAGCAAACTGTGCAAAACTGAAATGCACCACAGGTATGGATGGATAGTATACTTGACGACACAGAGGTAGGTAGAGCAGTGGACTACTGTACCGTACTGCTATATATATAGTTATACTGGTGGTCAGCAAAATTCTGCACTGTCCTCCTACTATATACTACAATGCAGCACAGATATGGAGCGTTTTTCAGGCAGAGAACGTATAATACTGGTGGTCACTGGTCACTGGTCAGCAAAACTCTGCACTGTCCTCCTAATATATAATACTGCTGGTCCCCAGTCCCCACAATAAAGCAATTAGCACACTGAGCACAGATATTTGCAGCACACTGAGCACAGTCAGATATGGAGCGTTTTTCAGGCAGAGAACGTAGATATTTGCACTTGCAGCACACTGAGCACAGATATTTGCAGCACACTGAGCACAGATATTTGCAGCACAATTTGCAGCCCACTGAACATAGAAACTGAGAGGATGCCAGCCACGTCCTCTCACGATCATCTCCAATGCACGAGTGAAAAATGGCGGCGACGCGCGGCTCCTTATATAGAATACGAATCTCGCGAGAATCCGACCACGGGATGACGTTCGGGCGCGCTCGGGTTAACCGAGCAAGGCGGGAGGATCCGAGTCTGCCTCGGACCCGTGTAAAATGGGTGAAGTTCGGGGGGGTTCGGATCCCGAGGATCCGAACCCGCTCATCACTACCATGAAGCACAGTACTTATGGGAACCAAAGATTCATGTTTTGGAAAAACTTTCATAGACCTCAGACTTGAATATAATTGAGAATATGTGGGGAGATCCCAAACACGCAGTGCTTGCAGCAAAACCTATAGATATATCTGAGCTAGGAGAGTTCTGCAAGAAAGAATGATAAGTATTGGATTTTTTTGGTCATATGCTGCTTATTCAAGACTGGAATCAATAAAAGCCACTTGTATTTGCTTTAAATGGAGAGCTGGTTCTACTTCATCATAGCCCCTGCTGAAGCCTCATGGTGAGGACAATTGAATATCGAATCTTTTGACCAGGTACCCGTGGACTACTGGGGGAGTATGTGTATTTATCACTGCACTACTAGGGGCATATGTGTATCTGGCACTGCACTACTGGGAGGTATGTGTATCTGGCACTACTGGAGGCGTATGTGTATCTGTCACTGCACTACTGGGAGGTATGTGTATCTGGCACTACTGGAGGCGTATGTGTATCTGTCACTGCACTACTGGGGGTATGTGTATCTGTCACTGCACTACTGGGGGCATATATGTATCTGTCACTGCACTATTGGGGGGTATGTGTAACTGCACTACTGGGAGGTATTGTATCTGGCACTACTGGAGGGTATGTGTATTTGGCACTGCTGGGGGCATACAGATGGAGCCCTACTCATCTATGCTTTTAATAGGATTAATTGAGCCAGTGCTGTCAGACTTAATCCCCCGCTGTATTGTTCTCTCTGTATTGCAGCTGAGAACAATAGATGAAAGGCTTATGTTAATAAGCCTTTGTTATGAGCCACGGCTGTGGCTCATTCCTGTTTTGCATGTCAGTTAGGTATTTTATGTTATTCTTCTGTTCATGTTCCCCGTGGGTGTCATGGGGTGCTCGGAACTCACCCTTAAGGAGGGGATACTGTTATGAACCACAGGTAGTGGTTCATTCCTATTTTATGTTTATAAGTTGTTTCGCAGGCCAGGATTTCCCGTTGCTCTGTTTAAGAGTACTCTTGGTTGCTGCCGCTGGTGAGTCTGTGTAATTGCAGCTTGTTCCCATGTGTTCAGCCTCACCTGGCTGCTAATTGCATCTTGTCAGTTTGGAGTCATGCAACAGGCAGCTGCATGAGATTATTAATTAGGCCTCTCTGTTATATGCTGGCTCAGTGCTATTCACAGACGCTGGTGATATTTCTTGGTTTCTAGTCTGCTTGAGTTCTGAGCTTGTTCCTGCCAATTCCTGAGCTCCTGTGTAGCAGTGTCTGTCGAACTGCTTCCTGTGTCGATTCCTGTGTCAGTCCCTGTGTCGATTCCTGTGTCTGATCCCGTGTCCTGCCGTGAAGTGTTCCTGTACAGAAGTCCAGTGGCTTTGCCTATGCCTGGTCGAGTTTCTGGCCTCTTGGTGTCCACCGGTCTGTCATTTGGGATTCTGCCTGTCCTCCAGTTCTGAGAGTCTGTGTCAGCAGCATTGGGAGTTCCTGTCCGTTTGCCAGTATTCGTACAGGTTCCGTGAATTGCGGCTCTGCCGCGTCCGTCGGCCTAGGCCGCTGTTTTCCGTTATTATTTCTGTCACTGGTGTTTTGCAGAGGGTTCTGCTTATGCTGTCACCGCCGGGACACGAGTATTGTGTCGGCGTGTGGTCAGCATTTCCTTTGTTGTTCTTTTCCTTTGGCGGCAAGCCGCACATACATTTAGTTTTAGGCTAGTTAGTAGCCCCTGGCTTTGTTTGTTTCAGTTAGAGGGCCCCTTGTTATCACCCTGTCTCGGTACACTCTTTGTCTCTCATTAAGACCTGAGGGGGCATCGAAGTTGGGCAGACGTAATCCGCCCTTCAAACGCGGCTGCCATGGGCTCAAGCAACCATAGTCTCGCAAGAGTGTACTGACAGCACGGGCGAGACAATGGAGATAGGGCGCCAGGGGCTATTCCCTTTCCATTCCCCTTTCCCAGCATTACGTTCCAGTGCACCGGTCCTTGCAATAAGATCTCCTCAGACCAGAGTGCTGGAATCATAACATTATCACCAGCCATACCACAAAAAAGAAATAAAACTTTTTTTATTTTTTGGCCCAGTCCAGTGTCTAGTCTAGAATCCAGTCTTGTCTAGAATTCAGTGTGCAGAATCCAGTCCGGTGTGCAGAATCCAGTCCGGTGTTTAAAAAAAAATCCAGTCCGGTGTTTTAAAAAAAAATCCAGTCCGGTGTTTTAAAAAAATAATCCAGTCCGGTGTTTAAAAAAAAAAAAATTGTCTTGTTTTGTCTAGTTTAAAAATTCAGTCTTGCCTTGTCTAGTCTTGCCTTGTCTAGTCTTGCCTTGTCTTGTCTAGTTTTAAATCCTCCTATGTCTACTATGCAAGCCCTGCAGGCATCTCTCTCAGCCCTGAACTCTGCTTTCAGTGCTTTGAGACCAGAGCGACTAGAAGTTTTGCAGCAATCCTTAAAGCAACTGCAAAACCTTTTGACTAAAATCTTGATCATCTTGCCAGAAGTCGTTGAGAGTACATCTATCTCTAAAGAGACTCTTGTTCACAGTATGGTGACAAGAGAATCCTCTGGTTTAATTAAAGAGAAAAGGTTTAAAAGTTTTCTGTGGCCCAGGCTCTCAGAAGAGGAGCGTCTGCGTCGCAGAAACTTAAACTTATGCCTATATTGTGGGGGTTTAGGCCACTATCTGCAGACCTGTGAGTTGCGCAAGCCAAAGTGTGGTGACGAGTCTTGCCCTCTGGCCAAGTTGAGTCAGGATACAAGACCTACTCCTGTCTCTACTGTGGCAGAGGTACTTGTCACACAACCCACACTAAAAAGCTCTCTGTCCTATAATTGGGGTCCTTGGGCAAGGGAGCCCCATTATAGATTTAGGAATCAAAAGAGAATGTTTCTCTCCTCTCTTGAGGTTCCTGTTGAAGCAGAGTTGCAAGCCCCTGGAGTGGTGCCCGATGCCCAGGTTCCTGGAGTGGTGCCCGATGCCCAGGTTCCTGGAGTGGTGCCCGATGCCCAGGTTCCTGGAGTGGTGCCCGATGCCCAGGTTCCTGGAGTGGTGCCCGTTGCCCAGGGTCCTGGAGTGGTGCCCGTTGCCCAGGTTCCTGGAGTGGTGCCCGTTGCCCAGGTTCCTGGAGTGGTGCCCGTTGCCCAGGGTCCTGGAGTGGTGCCCGTTGCCAAGGGTCCTGGAGTGGTGCCCGTTGCCCAGGGTCCTGGAGAGGTGCCCGATGCTCAGGATCTTGGTGCGGTACCCGATGCCCAGAGTGCTGGAGCGGTACCCGATGCTCAGAGTGCTGGAGCGGTACCCGATGCCCAGAGTGCTGGAGCGGTACCCGATGCCCAGAGTGCTGGAGCGGTACCCGATGCCCAGAGTGCTGGAGCGGTACCCGATGCCCAGAGTGCTGGAGCGGTACCCGATGCCCAGAGTGCTGGTGCGGCACCCGATGCTCTAGCTTATAGAGGGACATCAAATATTTTAGCTCAGGTTTCCATACCAGAAGGGGTCTCAGAAGCTGTTACCCCAGGTAGGGACTTGAAGAGCGCAACCCCAGAAAGGGTATCTGAAACCATAGTTCTAGAAGGGAACTCGAGACGCAAAACCCCAGAAGGGATCTTTGAAGTAGTATCCCCAAGTGGGGTCTCGAGAGACGCAGCCTCTAAGAAGGGTCTAGAGGTCGCTTCCCCAGGAAAGAACTTAAGAGGTGTAGCATTAGTGGAGGTGCTGAAGTTTATAGCTTCAGCAAAAGTTCCGGAAGTCATAGTCCCGGGAGAAGTTTCGATAATTATCGACTCAGAGAGGGAGGCCGATGGCTCGGTCCCAGTGGGGGAGGCCGACGGCTCGGTCCCAGTAAAAGAATCGGAGGCCACTGCCCCAGCGGGGTTCCCGGAGGCCACTGCCCCAGCGGGGTTCCCGGAGGCCACTGCCCCAGCGGGGTTCCCGGAGGCCACTGCCCCAGCGGGGTTCCCGGAGGCCACTGCCCCGGGTGCGGTTCAGAAAGTCACTGCCCCGGGTGGGGTTCAGAAAGTCACTGCCTCGGGTGGGGTTCAGAAAGTCACTGCCCCGGGTGGGGTTCAGAAAGTCACTGCCCCGTGTGGGGTTCAGAAAGTCACTGCCCCGGGTGGGGTTCAGAGAGTCTCAGCCTCGAGTAAGGTCAATAGTGCAGGTCCTAGCAAAGCACTCCAGTCAGTCAGATGGGAAGGAAACAGATCCTGACTCTGATATCTCAACATCCATAATCTTTGATGGGGACTTAGCCCAATTTCTGGCGCTTTACAAACACTATTACATTATTATGTTGTCTAGACTATTTCTGGGCATCACTTCAGAGAACCTTGTGCTTTATCTGATTTATTCTTTTAGAGGAGAGCCTTTTGAGTGGGCGACCAGCCTAATGAAAGCTGAAGATCCCATTCTTCAGGATCCCCCAGCATTCAGTGATGCAATTATTAAAAGATATGGTTCCAAAGAAATTGGTTCAGGTTCCTCTAAGTCACCCGTCTTGTCTGCTGAGAGTCCACCAAATACTGTAAACTCGGCACAAGAGTCCCAGCCCGTTGTTTTGACTGCAGGATGTGCTTTTCTGACTTCTTCTAATAATAGTACTTTGCCAGAAAGTTCAGCTCCCAAGGGTAAGAAACCTGTCTCTGATTTGAACGCAGCCTTGCTGGGTGGTACCATCAGTTCAGACAATGTTTGGGGAATTACCTTGGTCAGACCCAAAGAGCTTTGTAAAAAGAAGAAGAAGAAAAATAAATAATTTTTGACTCTTGCCTTGATATAAAAAAAAAAAAAAAGTTTTTTTTTCTCCTTATCTTGTGTCCAGTGGCCACCATCAGGGGGAGGGCACTGTTACAAGCTGTGGTTGCAGCTTGTTTCTGTTTTCGTGTCTGTTAGACCAGTGTGTCAGGTTTTTTTTTGTATCCCTTGTTTTGGATAGTCTGTATTTTGGGGTCCTTTGACCCCTCCTCAAGGGGGGGGGTACTGTTATGAGCCACGGCTGTGGCTCATTCCTGTTTTGCATGTCAGTTAGGTATTTTATGTTATTCTTCTGTTCATGTTCCCCGTGGGTGTCATGGGGTGCTCGGAACTCACCCTTAAGGAGGGGATACTGTTATGAACCACAGGTAGTGGTTCATTACTATTTTATGTTTATAAGTTGTTTCGCAGGCCAGGATTTCCCGTTGCTCTGTTTAAGAGTACTCTTGGTTGCTGCCGCTGGTGAGTCTGTGTAATTGCAGCTTGTTCCCATGTGTTCAGCCTCACCTGGCTGCTAATTGCATCTTGTCAGTTTGGAGTCATGCAACAGGGCAGCTGCATGAGATTATTAATTAGGCCTCTCTGTTATATGCTGGCTCAGTGCTATTCACAGACGCTGGTGATATTTCTTGGTTTCTAGTCTGCTTGAGTTCTGAGCTTGTTCCTGCCAATTCCTGAGCTCCTGTGTAGCAGTGTCTGTCGAACTGCTTCCTGTGTCGATTCCTGTGTCAGTCCCTGTGTCGATTCCTGTGTCTGATCCCGTGTCCTGCCGTGAAGTGTTCCTGTACAGAAGTCCAGTGGCTTTGCCTGTGCCTGGTCGAGTTTCTGGCCTCTTGGTGTCCACCGGTCTGTCGTTTGGGATTCTGCCTGTCCTCCAGTTCTGAGAGTCTGTGTCAGCAGCATTGGGAGTTCCTGTCCGTTTGCCAGTATTCGTACCGGTTCCGTGAGTAGCGGCTCTGCCGCGTCCGTCGGCCTAGGCCGCTGTTTTCCGTTATTATTTCTGTCACTGGTGTTTTGCAGAGGGTTCTGCTTATGCTGTCACCGCCGGGACACGAGTATTGTGTCGGCGTGTGGTCAGCATTTCCTTTGTTGTTCTTTTCCTGTGGCGGCAAGCCGCACATATATTTAGTTTTAGGCTAGTTAGTAGCCCCTGGCTTTGGTTGTTTCAGTTAGAGGGCCCCTTGTTATCACCCTGTCTCGGTACACTCTTTGTCTCTCATTAAGACCTGAGGGGGCATCGAAGTTGGGCAGACGTAATCCGCCCTTCAAACGCGGCTGCCATGGGCTCAAGCAACCATAGTCTCGCAAGAGTGTACTGACAGCACGGGCGAGACAACGGAGATAGGGCGCCAGGGGCTATTCCCTTTCCATTCCCCTTTCCCAGCATTACGTTCCAGTGCTCCGGTCCTTGCAATAAGATCTCCTCAGACCAGAGTGCTGGAATCATAACAGCCTTGGTGCACCATGGCGCAGCAGAGAAGGCTAGATGAGCAAGGCTCCATCTGTAAGTTTATCTGTCACTGCTGGAGGCGTATGTGTATCTGGCACTGCTGGGGGCATATGTGTATCTGGCACTGCTGGGGGCATATGTGTATCTGGCACCGCTGGGGGCATATGTGTATCTGGCACTGCTGGGGGTGTGTGTGTATCTGACAGTCTACTGGGGTCATTATGTGTATCTAACAGTCTACTGGGGTCCTTATGTGTATCTGACAGTCTACTGGATTCATTATGTATATCTGACAGTCTACTGGAGTCTTTATGTGTATCTGACAGTCTACTGGAATCATTATGTGTATCTGGCACTCTACTGGGGTCATTCTGTGTATCTGATGCTATACTGGGGGCAGTATGTGTATCTGGCACTCTACTGGGGTCATTATTTGTATCTGCTGCTATACTGGAGTCATTATGTGTATCTGGCACTATACTGGGGGCAGTATGTCTATTTGCCACTATACTGGGGTCATTATGTGTATCTGGCACTCTACTGGGGTCACTATTTGTATCTGGCGCATATGCTACTCTTCTCTCCCGGTGTAACCAAGGCACATACATAACAGCTTGAAGTGGGCTGAGAGGAATAACTCTTTATATACTATGCTAGGTGGTGCCTATAATGGCTGGCCACTCCTCTCTGGTCTGGTGGCCGCACACCTTCCAGAATATGGCAACGCCCCTTAGTGGGCCCCTGTGATTGCATGAGGGGGTCTATTTACTAAGCCTTGGATGGAGATAAAATGGATGGAGATAAATTACCAGCTAATCAGCTCCTAACTGCCATGTTACAGGCTGCGTTTGAAATATGACAGTTAGGGGCTGATTGGCTGGTACTTTATTTAAATCCGCTTTATCTACACCCAAGGCTTAGTAAATACACCCTATATCCACTCTGTGTACAAGGCTCTATTTAAGGGAGATCTGCCAAGCAATCTGGTGCTTGATTATCACAAGTCTACATTGCCTTGGTGTTCAGTGTCTGAAGTGCTCCAGTGTATGCTACCTATCTGCCTGATTCCAGTTCTTATTGTTGCCTTGCTTGCCAGGAGATGCTTCTATCCATGGTGGTCATTCCGAGTTGTTCGCTCGCTGCCATTTTTCGCAACGCAGCGATTAGGTGGAAAATGCGCATGGTACGCAGCGCGCATGCGCTAAGTTATTTAACACAAAACTTAGTAGATTTGCTGGTGTTTGTGCGGCGCTTTTCAGTCGAACTGCTGATCGGTGAGTGATTGACAGGAAAGGGGCGTTTCTGGGAGGTAACTGAGCATTTTCCGGGAGTGCGCTTAAAAACGCAGCCGTGCCAGGGAAAAACGCAGGAGTGGCTGGAGAAACGGGGAAGTGGCTGGCCGAACGCAGGGCGTGTTTGTGACGTCAAACCAGGAACTAAACTGACTGCAGTGATCGCAAGATAGGAGTAGGTCTGGAGCTACTCAGAAACGGCATGACATTTTTTAGTAGCAATTCTGCTACTCTTTTGTTCGCACTTCTGCTAAGCTAAGATACACTCCTAGAGGGCGGCGGCCTAGCGTGTGCAATGCTGCTAAAAGCATCTAGCGAGCGATCTGCACCACAGAAACCACTCAGGCACCGGCCATAGGGATCAAAATCCTGACTGCAGGAATAAACGTACTCCTTTCCTTGACAATCATATATAAGCAAATAGTTAATCCTATTTTGCTCTACAGTCCAATAATACACATTTTCTGAATTTTTCGGGTAGAGTTGAAGATATAAATTTCATACTGTAAGTTTCAATAAATAAATTTCAGAGGGAGTTTGGGTCAAAAGCCAAGTACCAGAGCCCTGCCCATCAATGATTTGTAGGAGCACCAGTCAACAGATTCACAGGTAAGAAGGTCTACAGTGTCAGTGGCTGGTACTTCACGTTGAGACACAAGGACATTAAAAACACAGGATGAGAATGACATTCCCAGGAGAACACACTGAAAAACTTCACAGACAAAGGGCCACATGTAATCAAGTCCGAGTTGGCCTTAGATGCAGGTTCCCTGCCGAACTCTGTCGTTTTTTTAAAGCGCCAATCATTTACAAGGCATGGTTTTGCCTTGCACATGATTGCCGCTTTAAAAAATTGTCTGAGTTCGGCCAGGAACCCACATCTCGGCCGAACTGAGTAATTATAGACCAGTTAGTCTTACATCTATAGTGAGGAAAGTATTGGAAGGTATTCTAAGGGATAGTATTCAGAAGTTCCTTGAAGCCGATAAGGTCATTAAAAGGAACCAACATGGATTTTTCAAGGATAGATCATGTCAAACCAACTTACTTGGCTTTTATAAAACAGTAAGTGTGAACCTTGATCAGGGTAAGGAGGTGGATATAATCTTTTTAGACTTTGCCAAAGCTTTTGACACAGTACCGCACATGCGACTTATCTATAAGCTACAAGAAATAGGGCTAGGTAGCACAATATGCACTTGGGTCAGAAATTGGTTAGATAATATGGAGCAGCGCGTTGTGGTTAATGGATCCTTTTCAAATTGGACTGAAGTGCTAAGTGGTGTGCCACAAGGGTCTGTACTTGGACCACTATTGTTTAACATTTTCATTAACGACCTAACAGTAGGTCTAGAGAGCATGGTGTCAATCTTTGCAGACGATACAAAATTGTGTAAGGTTATAAATACGGAGGAGGATGCAGAGTCTCTTCAGAACGACTTAGTGAAACTAGACGCATGGGCAGCTAAATGGAGAATGATATTCAATACCAACAAATGTAAGGCAATGCATTGTGGTAGCAAGAACAAAAACCAACACCTACATACTAAATGGGGTAATATTATGGGATTCTGTACTGGAAAAAGATTTGGGTGTTCACATAGATAGCAAACTAAGCAGTAGTACCCAAAGTAGGATTGCAGCAAAGAAGGCTAATATGATATTAGCATACATAAAACGGGGAATTGATTCAAGGGACGAGAGTGTTATACTCCCATTATATAAATCACTAGTGAGGCCACATCTAGAATACTGTGTACAATTTTGCGCACCATACTACAAAAATGATATCCTAGAGCTTGAAAAGGTTCAGAGGCGGGCAACCAAACTAATTAAGGGAATGAAGATGCTGGAATACGAGGAAAGGCTTGTAAGGCTAGCAGAGCCGGTCTTAGGCATAGGCAAACTAGGCAATTGCCAAGGGCATTTGATATTTCAAGGGGCATCAGCAGCTTCTGCTGATTAAAATGATATGCGGCATGCCTATATTCTGTGTGTAGCATTTCATATGCAGATACAGCCACAGTCTCACACAGTATATATGCATGCTGCATATCATTTTAATCAGTAGAAGCTGCTTGTGCATCCTAGCCACATAGCAATGCAAATAAGATGCATTTTCATTACAAAAAAGGTGCCATATGTTAGAATTGAGGCACTATTTATGAGGACACATCTGTATCCAAGCAGAGGTAGAGGTCACAGTGTTAGTGGCAGTGTGATTGCTGTGTGCATGTGAGTGGGTTGGTTGTGCAGTAGTGTTCGGAATATGTGTATGGAGCATTATGTGTGTCATGTAAAAATGCATTAATAATGTGCAACATATGTGTAAGGGGCACTATGCATGTCATTATGTGTATAAAGGCAGTAATAATGTGCGGCATATGTGTAAAAGGGTACTACTGTATGTGTGTCATGTGTATTGGGGCACTAATAATGTGCAGCAAATGTGTAGCGGGCACTATGTGTGTCATTATGTGTATAAGGGCATTAATAATGTGCAGCTTATGTGTAAGGGACATTACGTGTAAAAGGACATTAATAAAGGTTGTCATAATGTGTAAGGCGCATTATGTTTATAAGGACATTAATAATGTGTCTCATATGTGTAAGGGGCATTACTGTGTGGAATTATGTGTATAAATGCATTACTAATGTGTGGCATTATGTGTATAAGGTAGTGATGTGCACCGGACATTTTTCGGGTTTTGTGTTTTGGTTTTGGATTCGGTTCTGCGGCCGTGTTTTGGATTCGGACGCGTTTTGGCAAAACCTCACCGAAAATTTTTTGTCGGATTCGGGTGTGTTTTGGATTCGGGTGTTTTTTTCAAAAAAAACTAAAAAACAGCTTAAATCATAGAATTTGGGGGTCATTTTGATCCCATAGTATTATTAACCTCAATAACCATAATTTCCACTCATTTCCAGTCTATTCTGAACACCTCACACCTCACAATATTATTTTTAGTCCTAAAATTTGCACCGAGGTTGCTGGATGGCTAAGCTAAGCGACACAAGTGGCCGACACAAACACCTGGCCCATCTAGGAGTGGCACTGCAGTGTCAGGCATGATGGCACTTCAAAAAAATAGTCCCCAAACAGCACATGATGCAAAGAAAAAAAGAGGCGGACCATGGTCGCTGTGTGACTAAGCTAAGCGACACAAGTGGCCGACACAAACACCTGGCCCATCTAGGAGTGGACTGCAGTGTCAGGCAGGATGGCACTTCAAAAAAATTGTCCCCAAACAGCACATGATGCAAAGAAAAAAAGAGGCGCACCAAGGTCGCTGTGTGACTAAGCTAAGCGACACAAGTGGCCGACACAAACACCTGGCCCATCTAGGAGTGGCACTGCAGTTTTCTAGCGAGAGGATGAGTGCTTCCATCCTCATGTGAATCTGAACCACTAGCCATGAACATAGGCCAGGGCCTCAGCCGTTCCTTGCCACTCCGTGTCGTAAATGGCATATTGGCAAGTTTTACGCTTCTCCTCAGACGCTTTTAATTTTGATTTTTGGGTCATTTTACTGAACTTTTGTTTTTTGGATTTTACATGCTCTCTACTATGACATTGGGCATCGGCCTTGGCAGACGACGTTGATGGCATTTCATCGTCTCGGCCATGACTAGTGGCAGCAGCTTCAGCACGAGGTGGAAGTGGATCTTGATCTTTCCCTATTTTAACCTCCACATTTTTGTTCTCCATATTTTAATGTGTGGAATTATATGCCAGTATCAATAGCAATGGCCTACTACTATATATACTGCGCACAACTAAAATGCACCACAGGTATAGAATGTAGATGGATAGTATACTTAATGACGACGCAGAGGTAGGTACAGCAGTGGCCTTCCGTACCGTACTGCTATATATAGTATACTGGTGGTCACTGTGTCAGCTAACTGCAAAACTAAAATGCACCACAGGTATAGAATGTAGATGGATAGTATACTTAATGACGACACAGAGGTAGGTACAGCAGTGGCCTTCCGTACCGTACTGCTATATATAGTATACTGGTGGTCACTGTGTCAGCAAACTGCAAAACTAAAATGCACCACAGGTATAGAATGTAGATGGATAGTATACTTAATGACGACACAGAGGTAGATACAGCAGTGGCCTTCCGTACCGTACTGCTGTATATAGTATACTGGTGGTCACTGTGTCAGCAAACTGCAAAACTAAAATGCACCACAGGTATAGAATGTAGATGGATAGTATACTTAATGACGACACAGAGGTAGGTACAGCAGTGGCCTTCCGTACCGTACTGCTATATATAGTATACTGGTGGTCACTGTGTCAGCAAAACTCTGCACTGTACTCCTCCTATATAATATTATACTGGTGGTCCCGACTCCCCAGTCCCCACAATAAAGCAGCACACTGAGCACAGATATGGAGTGTTTTTCAGGCAGACAACGTATAATGGTGGTCACTGTCAGCAAAACTCTGCACTGTACTCCTCCTATATAATATTAATTATACTGGTGGTCCCCAGTCCCCACATTAAAATAAAGCAGCACACTGAGCACAGATATGGAGTGTTTTTCAGGCAGACAACGTATACTGGTGGTCACTGTCAGCAAAACTCTGCACTGTACTCCTGCTATATAATACAGCTGCTCCCCAGTCCCCACAATTAAGCAGTGTGAGCACAGATATATATGCAGCACACTGAGCACAGATATGGAGCGTTTTTTTCAGGCAGAGAACGGATAACTGGTGGTCACTGATCAGCAAAACTCTGCACTGTACTCCTCCTATATTATACAGCTGCTCCCCAGTCCTCCCCACAATGAATTAAGCAAGAATGCACAATCAAATTCAACAATAACGGAGAGGACGCCAGCCACGTCCTCTCCCTAACATTTGCAATGCACGAGTGAAAATGGCGGCGACGCACGGCTGCTTATATAGAATCCGAATCTCGCGAGAATCCGACAGCGGGATGATGACGTTCGGGCGCTCGGGTTACCCGAGCCATACGGGAGAATCCGAGTATGGCTCGGACCCGTGTAAAAAGGGTGAAGTTCGGGGGGGTTCGGTTTCCGAGAAACCGAACCCGCTCATCACTAGTATAAGGTGCTCTACTATGTGGCGTTGCATATAGAAAGGGCACTACTGTGTCGTCTAATGTGAATAAAGAGCAATAGGGTGTGATGTAATGTGAATAAGGAGCTCTACTGTGAGTAGTAACATTTATAAGGTAAAGTGATACTACTGTGGGATGTAATATGAATTAGGAATACTATTGCATGATCAAATGTGAATGAACTTGCAGTACTGTGTGGCGTAATTGGAATTGGGGTTAGTATTGTGTGGCCATGCCACTTGCCTGCAAGAACACACCCCTTTTTGGGCTGTGCGCCAAATGTGCAAACTGTTCCTATTTAAAATATAGGGGGTACAAACACCAAAATAAGGACTGCTATGGGTGAGGGGTGATGGTGCTGGGAAAGAGGTGCAAGGTCAGAGGCGGAACCAGCGGTGGTGCTAGGGGGCACCAGCCAGAATCTTGCCTAGGGCATCATATTGGTTAGGGCCGGCTCTGAAGGCTAGGCATGTTTACACTGGAAAAGAGGAGACAAATACCCCTTTCACACCAGAAATGCAGGGGCAAAACCCGGGAATTCTGCCACGGGATCATGCAGAGACATTCCCGGGTTGGGCCCGTTTATACCAGCATTTGGAGCCGGGACATCCCGGGTCGGCACCTTTCATACTGAACCCGGGATGGCCCTGCATTTTCTGAGAATGGGCGTCTCTGAAAAATCACAAGACCAGGAAGTGCCCTGAATAGCCAATCAGCATCAACAGAGGCAACCCGGGAAGGTGGGACATGTCCCTGCACCATTCACACTGTCCAGTTTCCAGGGAATATCCCGGGACAACCCTGGTCGATTACAGGGTTGAAATGCGGGGACAGAAATCCCGGGATTCTGTCCCTGTACCCTTTCACACTGAGAAATTTCCCTGTTGATGCGCGTCCATGTGTTTTAACCCGGGAAATTTTGGACTGTGTGAAAGGGGTTTGAGAGGGGACATGATCAACATCTACAAATATATAAGGGGACAATACACAGAGGTTTCGCGGGACCTGTTTTTGATAAGATCAGCTCAGAGGACACGTGGACATTTGCTTAGGTTAGAGGAGAGGAGATTCCGCACAATGCAGAAAAACAGTAATGACTATACGTATAGACATCAAAAACCAGGTTGCGCTTGACAATCAAAAAGTGTGAAGATTTATTGTATTAAAAATGTTAACAACAATTCTCCCGGGAGTATAATAAAAACAATTAAATATAACATAAAATCTGCTCAATATAATACCCCTGAACCTTAATAATTAATTAATAAGTGCTTTCTATACAAAGAATGCCCAATGCTGTTTGATACGAACTGCAGATATTTGGTTAAAAAAGAAATTGTAACATTGATATGGAACTATAGAAATAAACTACAGATCTGTGTACAGAAGAGTATGACTCACTTGATCCATGAAAGCAAAATCCCCCAAAAAGTCCTATATCTGTAGCAGCACGTAACGGTTCCGATGATCTTAGACTGATAAGGAACCTTAAATGAATGAATGGTGTCCGAGTGGTGTGGAGATAGACTGTGCAGATACACAATTACCCGCTGTGATGATTGCGGCAGAGAGAGCCCGGAGTGATGTTGTTTAAGTCAGCCGCTGTGCCCCTGCATGGGGACGGGAGAGCAAGGTCCGCACTTAGCCGCCGGGCTGAGATGGAATGCAGCCGTGCACACTGGTGGCTGGTGGTTGTACTTCCCAGGCGGCGAGATGTTACCTGTGCGGCCTGATGTCGATGAGCTCTCACCGATGGCGGTATGACGGGACTCCCATGGGCAGCTCAGATGGAGCCTCTCTGTAATTCACCTGTAAAAGGGCGAGGTGATGTTGGAGTCACAGGAGGTCTGCGGTATCTGTAAGCTGCAGTCAGACACGCTGGCAGTAACAGCTCCAGGTGAGCTTTGCTGAGGTGCACAGCCAACGTGATGAAATGGCTCCGATGTGCCAGTGTCTGGCTGTGAACTGAATGATGAACAGCCGACGTGGCAGCGCTCGTGCTGCAGCTGATACCTTGTTGTAGAATGTTCTCAGGGGTATACAGGAATGTTAGGGAGAATAACCTGTATCCTTAACGCGTTTCAACGCCAGCAGGGCGTCTTTTTCCGAAAGGCAGGTATGACAGGAAGTAGGAGTGTCAGATACTTATACCTGATGCACAGGTGATACTGATTATAGATAATTAGATCAGAACCATAGCCATAGTGCAAAGCATTCAGTATAGGTGATTTCATACTACATCTAAAAAGAAAACTTTTTCTTGTATAGCAGATATATAGATGAAGCCTTCTAAAAACTATATATATTTGTACATAGAGCAAACACATGTGCATATATATATACATACATATATGCATATTTCTTAAGGCAATGCAGAGTTTTTTTTTTTTTTTATTAGTATTATTATTATTTTATCTTTTTTGTATATCAAAATAACAATAAATGCATCCTATAACAATGTCTAAAAGAATAAATATAAATATAAAAAACATGAGACTGGGAATATGATTTCAAGCTGACCACTATGTTTCAATTTTTAAATGTATCTTCATGAGGAGATTCTTACTTAGGGATATGCTTATATTTGATCTAAACTATTGACCCATTCTAATTTGCTATTAAATTCCCTGAGTGCTATAATGAAAAATAATAAAAAGGAAATGCTATAATACTGTCCCTACAACAGAAAGGAAGGTACACAAAAAAGTGTACTATTTCTAGAGGGATTGAGAATGCTAGGTCCACAGACCTCCTGTGTACATGGAAATATAGCATAATTGAATACTTAAATGAAACTAACATAAAAAAAGAATAATAATAAAAAATTAAAAATTGAATGAATAAATATACATATAGATACAGGATAGGGAAGCGCCAAGACTGGAACCACCCTCCAAGGGAATTACCAATGATACTGACGGTAACAGTGGCAACAAACAATACTAGCATAGATCACAACGAGCCACTAAAGGTAAAACAGCTCTGGGCTGCATTTTCATAAAGCATACCCTAGGCTGAATTTGATCCTTATGGTCCCTGATCTTAAATGAACTCCAAATCTATCGTTTCATTGAGACCCTGAGGGTTGAGTGTCTGTAATTTAAGAATCCAAGCCGCCTCTTGTCTGCACAGGACTCTATAGCGGTCACCGCCCCTGCGGGTGACTGGGACATGTTCCAGTCTGACCAGCCGGAGCCCCGCTGGATCCCCCCCATGCAAATCTAAAAAATGCAGTGGAACACTATGATTGGTACATTTGTTGAGAATATTCCTTCTGTGTTCCATAAACCTCATTTTGAGGGGTCGTATTGTCCTACCTACATAATACAGTTTGCACGGACATACCAACAGATAAATCACATATTGTGTGCTGCAATTGATAAATGACTTAATAGAATATATTTTCTTAGATGATGTTGCACATACATTTTTTGGTTTTATTCATGACAAATGCACAAAGTAGTGCACCTGACATGATTGCACCTGAAAAATCCCAAAACCTCAGGTCCAATCAGTGTCCTTTGTGTGCATTTAGAGACCTGTTTTTTGGAACTCCCTCCAAAAAAAACTGGGGGCCAAGATATTTTTCAAATTCTTTGCCTTTTTGAAAACTATCAAAGGGGTTTCAGCAAGATGTTCCTTAAGAATTGGGTCAGTAAATAGTTATCTATAATTTGTCTTAATAATAGTTCTAATTTTATTCGCAGCTATATTAAACTTGGATTTAAATACTAGACCATAATCAGTGTTTTTGGAGTTATCGTAATCCTTCAGATCTTCCTTAGTATTTAATTTCTTCCTACCATTATTGTGACCATAACTGATGTTCTTAATTGAATTACTCTGTGTGATTTG
Source organism: Pseudophryne corroboree (assembly GCF_028390025.1). Classification (NCBI taxonomy): domain Eukaryota; kingdom Metazoa; phylum Chordata; class Amphibia; order Anura; family Myobatrachidae; genus Pseudophryne; species Pseudophryne corroboree. Next base: position 210,296,777 of record NC_086448.1, read on the forward strand.
TGGATTCTCCATAGTATCATAAACATAAACATGGCTCTGTGTCTCTGACCCTATAAGGGATTTGTTCTTTTCAGGGAAAAGGGTATCTGTTCTATCTAACTTTGAAGCATATTCCAAAGCTTCATCAAGTACTATTTGTGGATATTCACAATTTTTGAAAATTTCTAATAAATCTGTTATCTGTTCTTGATACCTTATGTCAGATGTGCAATTTCTTCTAATTCTGTGTACTTGGCTTTTAGGTACATTCCTGAGCCAACTCTTATTATGATTACTAGAATAAGGTATATAATTACATACATCTACTGATTTCTTGAATGGGGACACTGTGACAGTTTCCTCTACCACCTCCACCGTAACATCCAAAAAATTAATTTGTGAAGGGTGGTGAGTGCAAGTGAAGGTCAAACCATAAGTGTTGTTATTAAGATAACTAACAAACTCAGTGACAGATGTGACCAAACAAAAAATAGGTAGTCGATATAGCGACCATAGAGGACCAGGTTCGCGGCATAGTCACCTCCCCAGATATAAAATTTTTCAAAATCGCCCATGTAAATATTTGCAAAACTAGGCGCGAACCTGGTCCCCATCGCTGTACTGAGGACCTGTAAGTAGTGACAGTGATCAAATAAAAAATAATTGTGAGATAAAATGAATGAAATCGCTGACAAAATGAATTCCAGCTTCCTCTCTGAGATACCGGTATCGTCACACAAACTATTAGCCACACAATCAATCCCTTGTTGATGTGGGATGTTTGTGTACAAAGCTTGCACCTCACATGTGATGAACCGGTAATCGGGATTCCATTTCAAACCCTCCACTAGTTTAATAAACTCAGTGGTATCCCGGATATGAGATCTCAGAGAGGATGCATGGGGCTGCAAATAAAAATCAACACAGTAAGACAAATTTGCAGTGAGACCCTCAATCAATGAAATAATTGGACGACCCGGTGGATTGTGTAGTGATTTATGTACCTTGGGGAGGTGATAATATATGGGAGTTATTGGGTGGAGGGGATAGAGGAAATCAAATTCGTCACGGGTAAGTATTTTCTCAGTACACGCTGATGTAAGTAAACTTTTTAATTGTTTTTGATATTCCAAAGTGGGATCATGCCCTAAAGTTTTGTAGAAAGTGGTGTTAGATAACTGTCTTCTAGCCTCTTTGACATAATCTTCAGTATATTGCACCACTACCCCTCCCCCCTTGTCAGCAGGTTTGATGACTATACGTGTTTGGAATTCCCTGCCTGATAAAGTAGTAACGGCGGACTCAGTCAACACCTTTAAGAATGGGTTAGATAAATTCCTAATGGATAAGGATATTCAGGGTTATGGTGCTTAGTCACGCACTATAGTTATTAAAACACAACGGCTGCCATTAAAACAAAATGGCTGACCTTAGCATGAGGCAAAATTAGTCCTAAAAGAAAACTGCGTAGGAGACCACCAATAGGTTGAACTCAATGGACAAATTGTCTTTTTTCAACCTTAGATACTATGTTACTATGTAAATCGGACTTCATTAAAACTGGCCCAACGGCACAAATCTGGGCCAGATTGTAGACTGTCACCTAAGCCACGGCCTGCTAGCCAACTGAGACTTAATGGTCATTTATATTTACTCACAGTGCAATAGGGATAGCCTTTACTGCTGCGCCATCCCTATTCACTTAGAGGTTTCGACCTTAAGTAAGACTTGCAGGACCACTCAAGCTAGTATATTCCCAGTTTGTTACAATTCACCTGCCTCTAATGTTTGGCAGGTGAATTACAAGGAGAGGATTACTACTGAAGGTGTAGGCAGATGCAGAGTGACATAGAAATGGTTAACCAGACTGGACTGTGGAATACTGTAATAACTTGAGCGAGTTGTAGCAGAATAAAAGTTTTAGCAGACTATGGACTCTCCCTTTAATACTGGGATGTGCAGCACCACACTTTTACACTGATTATGGACTGCAGATGAGTAATAATAACACAGCTATGAGCCAGGGCTTGAATACAGGACTAGAATGTATCACAATTAGAGATGTGCACCGGACATTTTTCTGGTTTTGTGTTTTGGTTTTGGATTCGATTCCGCGGCCTGGTTTTGGATTCGGACGCGTTTTGGCAGAACCTCCCTGAAATTTTTTTGTTGGATTCGGGTGTGTTTTGGATTCGGGTGTTTTTTTTTTCAAAAAACCCTCAAAAACAGCTTAAATCATAGAATTTGGGGGTCATTTTGATCCCATAGTATTATTAACCTCAATAACCATAATTTCCACTCATTTCCAGTCTATTCTGAACACCTCACACCTCACAATATTATTTTAAGTCCTAAAATTTGCACAGAGGTCGCTGGATGACTAAGCTAAGCAACCCAAGTGGCCGGCCAAACACCTGGCCCATCTAGGAGTGGCACTGCAGTGTCAGACAGCATGGCACTTAAAAAAATTAGCCCCAAACATCACATGATGCAGAGATAAATAAAAAAAAAAGAGGTGCAAGATGGAATTGTCCTTGGGCCCTCCCACCCACCCTTATGTTGTATAAACAGGACATGCACACTTTAACAAACCCATCATTTCAGTGACAGGGTCTGCCACACGACTGTGGCTGAAATGACTGGTTGGTTTGGGCCCCCACCAAAAAAGAAGCAATCAATCTCTCCTTGCACAAACTGGCTCTACAGAGGCAAGATGTCCACCTCCTCCTCATCGTCCGATTCCTCACCCCTTTCACTGTGTACATCCCCCTCCTCACAGATTATTAATTCGTCCCCACTGGAATCCACCATCTCAGGTCCCTGTGTACTTTCTGGAGGCAATTGCTGGTGAATGTCTCCACGGAGGAATTGATTATAATTCATTTTGATGAACATCATCTTCTCCACATTTTCTGGAAGTAACCTCGTACGCCGATTGCTGACAAGGTGACCGGCTGCACTAAACACTCTTTCGGAGTACACACTGGAGGGGGGTGGGGGGGCAACTTAGGTAAAATAAAGCCAGTTTGTGCAAGGGCCTCCAAATTGCCTCTTTTTCCTGCCAGTATACATATGGACTGTCTGACGTGCTTACTTGGATGCGGTCACTCATATAATCCTCCACCATTCTTTCAATGGTGACAGAATCATATGCAGTGACAGTAGACGACATGTCAGTAATCGTTGGCAGGTCCTTCAGTCCGGACCAGATGTCAGCACTCGCTCCAGACTGCCCTGCATCACCACCAGCGGGTGGGATCGGAATTCTTAGTCTTTTCCTCGCAGTCCCAGTTGCGGGAGAATGTGAAGGAGGAGCTGTTGACGGGTCACGTTCCGCTGGACTTGACAAGTGTCTCACCAGAAGGTCTTTGCACCTCTGCACACTTGTGTCTGCCGGAAAGAGAGATACAAAGTAGGCTTTAAACCTAGGATCGAGCACGGTGGTCAAAATGTAGTGCTCTGATTTCAACAGATTGACCACCCGTGAATCCTGGTTAAGCAAATTAAGGGCTCCATCCACAAGTCCCACATGCCTAGCGGAATCGCTCCATTTTAGCTCCTCCTTCAATCTCTCCAGCTTCTTCTGCAAAAGCCTGATGAGGGGAATGACCTGACTCAGGCTGGCAGTGTCTGAACTGACTTCACGTGTGGCAAGTTCAAAGGGTAGCAGAACTTTGCACAACGTTGAAATCATTCTCCACTGCGCTTGAGTCAGGTGCATTCCCCCTCCTTTGCCTATATCGTAGGCAGATGTATAGGTTTGAATGGCCTTTTGCTGCTCCTCCATCCTCTGAAGCATATAGAGGGTTGAATTCCACCTCGTTACCAACTCTTGCTTCAGATGATGGCGGGGCAGGTTCAGGAGTGTTTTCTGGTGCTCCAGTCTTCGGCACACGGTGGCTGAATGCCGAAAGTGGCCCACAATTCTTCGGGCCACCGACAGCATCTCTTGCACGCCCCTGTCGTTTTTAAAAAAATTCTGCACCACCAAATTCAATGTATGTGCAAAACATGGGACGTGCTGGAATTTGCCCACATGTAATGCACGCACAATATTGGTGGCGTTGTCCGATGTCACAAATCCCCAGGAGAGTCCAATTGGGGTAAGCGATTCTGCGATGATGTTCCTCAGCTGTGTGCCTCTTATGGAAAGCGGTGATACAAACGTAGCCTGCCTAGGAATGAGTTGGCATTTGCGAGATGCTGCTACTGGTGCCGCCGCTGCTGTTCTTGCTGCGGGAGGCAATACATCTACCCAGTGGGCTGTCACAGTCATATAGTCCTGAGTCCGCCCTGCTCCACTTGTCCACATGTCCGTGGTTAAGTGGACATTGGGTACAACTGCATTTTTTGGGGCACTGGTGACTCTTTTTCTGACGTCTATGTACATTCTCCTAGAGAAGTGGAACCTAGATGGTATTTGGTACCGGGGACACAGTACCTCAAGCAATTCTCTAATTCCCTGTGAATTAACGGTGGATTCCAGACACACGTTTAACACCACCGCAGCTGCCAAGACCTGAGTTATCTGCTTTGCAGCAGGATGACTGCTGTGATATTTCATCTTCCTCACAAAGGACTGTTGGACAGTCAATTGCTAACTGGAAGTAGTACAAGTGGTCTTCCGACTTCCCCTCTGGGATGACGATCGACTCCCAGCAGCGCCAGCAGCAGTAGGCGTTACACTCAAGGATCCATCTGAGGAATCCCAGTTAGGAGAGGACTCGTCAGACTTGCCAGTGACATGGCCTGCAGGACTATTGGCGTTCCTATCTAAGGAGGAAATTGACACTGAGGGAGTTGGTGTGGTTTGCAGGAGCTTGGGTACAAGAGGAAGGGATTTAGTTGTCAGTGGACTGCTTCCGCTGTCACCCAAAGTTTTTGAACTTGTCAATGACTTCTGATGAATGCACTCCAGGTGATGTATAAGGGAGGATGTTCCTAGGTGGTTAACGTCCTTACCCCTACTTATTACAGCTTGACAAAGGCAACACACGGCTTGACACCTGTTGTCCGCATTTCTTTTGAAATAATTCCACACCGAAGAGTTGATTTTTTTTGTAATTTGACCAGGCATGTCAATGGCCATATTCGTCCCACGGACAACAGGTGTCTCCCCGGGTGCCTGACTTAAACAAACCACCTCACCATCAGAATCCTCCTTGTCAATTTCCTCCTCAGCGCTAGCAACATCCATATCCTCATCCTGGTGTACTTCAACAGTGACATCTTCAATTTGACTATCAGGAACTGGACTGCAGGTGCTCCTTCCAGCACTTGCAGGGGGCGTGCAAATGGTGGAAGACGCCACCTCTTCCCGTCCAGTGTTGGGAAGGTCAGGCATCGCAACTGACACAATTGGACTCTCCTTGGGGATTTGTGATTTAGAAGAACGTACAGTTCTTTGCTGTGCTTTTGCCAGCTTAAGTCTTTTCATTTTTCTAGCGGGAGGATGAGTGCTTCCATCCTCATGTGAAGCTGAACCACTAGCCATGAACGTAGGACAGGGCCTCAGCCGTTCCTTGCCACTCCGTGTCATAAATGGCATATTGGCAAGTTTACGCTTTTACATCAGACGCTTTTAATTTTGATTTTTGTTTCATTTTACTGAACTTTTGTTTTTTGGATTTTACATGGTCTTTACTATGACATTGGGCATCGGCCTTGGCAGACGACGTTGATGGCATTTCATCATCTCGGCCATGACTAGTGGCAGCAGCTTCAGCACGAGGTGGAAGTGGATCCTGATCTTTCCCTATTTTACCCTCCACATTTTTGTTCTCCATTTTTTAATGTGTGGAATTATATGCCAGTAATATATCAATAGCAATGGCCTACTGTACTGTACTATATATGTATACTATTGGTCACCAAAATTCCGCACTGTAATACTAGAAGCTATAAAAAAGTATATATATATTATTGTATATATATCAGTACAGAGCAGTGTAACTGTGACACATGTGTCCTGACAAGCAGTATAGAAGCTATAAAAAAGTATATATATTACTGTATATCAGTAGTAGTACAGCGCGGTGTAACTGTGACACATGTGTGTCCTGACAAGCAGTATAGAAGCTATAGAAAATGATTTAAAATTATTGTATATATCAGTACAGAGCGGTGTAACTGTGACCCATGTGTCCTGACAAGCAGTATAGAAGCTATAGAAAAGTATATATATTATTGTATATATATCAGTACAGAGCAGTGTAACTGTGACACGTGTCCTGACAAGCAGTATAGAAGCTATAGAAAAGTATAGATATTACTGTATATCAGTAGAAGTATAGAGCGGTGTAACTGTGACACATGTGTGTCCTGACAAGCAGTATAGAAGCTATAGAAAAGTATATATATTACTGTATATATCAGTACAGAGCAGTGTAACTGATCATGTGTCCTGAGAAGCAGTATAGAGGCTATTGAAAAGTATATATATTATTGTATATATATCAGTACAGAGCAGTGTAACTGTGACACATGTGTGTCCTGACAAGCAGTATAGAAGCTATAGAAAAGTATATATATTACTGTATATATCAGTACAGAGCAGTGTAACTGATCATGTGTCCTGACAAGCAGTATAGAAGCTATAGAAAAGTATATATATTACTGTATATCAGTAGTAGTACAAAGCGGTGTAACTGTGACACATGTGTGTACTGACAAGCAGTATAGAATCTATAGAAAAGTATATATATTACTGTATATATCAGTACAGAGCAGTGTAACTGTGACCATGTGTCCTGACAAGCAGTATAGAGGCTATAGAAAAGTATATATATTATTGTATATATCAGTACAGAGCTGTGTAACTGTGATCATGTGTCCTGACAAGCAGTATAGAAGCTATAGAAAAGTATATATATTACATACTGGTGGTCCCCAGTCCCCACAATGCAGCACACTGATCAGATATTTGCAGCACACTGAGCACAGATATGGAGTGTTTTCAGGCAGAGAACGTAGATATTTTCAGCACACTGAGCCCAGATTATTTGCAGCACACTGAGCACAGATATTTTCAGCACACTGAGCACAGATTACGGAGCTTTTCAGGGAGAGAACGCAGCCACGTCCTCTCCGTTCAATCTCCAAAGCACAAGTGAAAATGGCGGTGACGCGCGGCTCCTTATATAGAATACGAATCTCGCGAGAATCCGACAGCGGGATGATGCCGTTCGGGCGCGTTCTGGTTAACCGAGCAAGGCGGGAAGATCCGAGACTGCCTCGGAACCGTGAAAATAGGTGAAGTTCGGGGCGGTTCTGATCCCGAGGAACCGAACCCGCTCATCTCTAATCACAATCACTGTTGCAGGTAATGAATGTCCACAGAAGTGCAGGAATACTAAGTACTTTATTATAGCAGTGGTATAATAAGGTATGGCAGAGGAATCACAGTAACAATCCAGGGTACAATATGAGCAGAGAGTAAATGGTAATCCAGAATGAGACTTGCAGCAGAGTAATGAGATAGTTGAACAAGGAACCAGAGTAATATAATCCACGGAACTCAGATTGCAGGACTTGTACAATAAAGCAGAACAGCATGCAGGCATAGAGGAAGTCCATAGTAATATGTAACACAAGTAATAAATGCTAGAGAATCCATAGGGCACAGTAAAAGTCCATAATACAAGGCTAGGTAGTCCTGGAACATGAACTGGCAAGAATGTTTGTTGCAGGATAACTTGAACTGGCAGACCAAGCTTCTCGGCATGAACAGGAGCTTGGACTAAGACACCAGGCAATGCCGATAGTTCAGGCAGGAAAGTAGTATAATATCACCGGCGTGGGAGAACTCAGCTAGCTGGTTTTTAACAGCCACACTAACCAATGAACAAGGCCAGGCTGGGAGTGTTAACTCTAATTACAAACCCTGTGCACCTGCTGAGCTGCATGTACACAGAGCCAAAGGAACAGAACACACAGCTGGATCAGCTGACACCAGATACATACTGAACAGAATCTTAACACAGTTAAGCTGATATCACTTTACCTTGCACAGTCGCTCAGAGCATGTAACCAGCCTACTACTCCTTCGAGTCCCAGCTTCCACAGCTGCTGTGGCATCTGCCTATGGGTTACACAAATAGTAAGTAATCATTGTTGCACCATGACTGTGTATGTGTGTACTGTATATGCCCCCAATGCCCACACACATTATTCTGCTGATACATATTTATGGGCAATGTGGCATATGTAATACTAGTGGCATAATTTCTTTGGCCATTATTGGAAGCATAATTAATATCTATTTCATAAAGTCTGCAGTTGCTGACAATTCCAAAGTCAGTATTGCTGTCACAATATATGTGAACACTGCTAGTGTAGTGTTCACATACTTTTAATCAAAACATTATGCTAACAGTGGCATACAGTGTTGTTTCAAAGCTAGAGACTTACCATATGCTTCTGGAAGGAGTTCAGTCTGGGTAATAGCCAGAACATGGGCTCCATCGCATCAACTTGGAAGGGACTCCATGCCCAATGCTTCAAGGAGACAGGTCTCCCTGCAACTGTTGTACCCCATAGTAGTGCCCTAGTTAATGTTATGCCCTTTAGTAATGCCCTAGTTAATTTTATGCCCCATAGTAGTAGCCTAGTTAATGTTATGCCTCATAGTAGTGTCCTGGTTAATGTTATACCCCCTAGCTTTGTCGTAGTTAATGTTATGCCCCACAATAGTGCCCTAGTTAATGTCATGCCTCATAGTGGTGCCCTAGTATTGTTGTGCCAGATAGTAGTGTCCTAGTTAATGTATTACCCCCTAGCTGTGCCCTAGTTAATGTTATGCCCCCTAGTAGTGACCTAGTTAATGTTATACCTCCAAGCTGTGCCCTAGTTAATGGTATGCCCCACAGTAGTGCCCTAGTTATAATTATGCCCTATCATAAATACAGGTTGAGTATCCCATATCCAAATATTCCAAAATACGGAATATTCCGAAATACAGAATTTTTTGAGTGAGAGTGAGATAGTGAAACCTTTGTTTTATGATGGCTCAATGTACACAAACTTTGTGTAATACACAAAGTTATTAAAAATATTGGCTAAAATTACCTTCAGACAGTGTGTATAAGGTGTATATGAAATATAAATGCATTGTGTGCTTAGACTTAGGTCCCATCGCCATGATATCTCATTATGGTATGCAATTGTTCCAAAATACGGAAAAATCCAATATCCAAAATACTTCTGGTCCCAAGCATTTTGGATAAGGGATACTCAACCTGTACATATTTAATGGTATGCCCCAATGAACAATTATCCTCATGAAGAGGAAAACATAGGTTTATTGCCAGCCAATTAGGATAGAGCTGGGTGAAGATTAACCTTTAAAAAGTGCTGTTCCTGTTGGGGGGGATATCAGTGCTGGTCAGTATTACCGTGTATGGTTAGTGCTAGGGATTACCAAGAAGAAACTGTTCTATTTTGTGCTTGTCTGCCATTGTGACAATAACAGCAGTGTGATTATTACCTTGAAGGTATTTATGTCATGAGTGGTGTTATTGTGGGATGTTTAGGGGTGCCAGATTCCACCTCCCACGTAACCAAACAGATAGAATGGAGGAAATGCAAAAAGGCACTTTGGAAGCGACTGCTGTACACTAAGTGCAGACTCACAGGTGTTACAAGAAGAAGCTAAGGCCCTGTCAGATATTGCTAGGTGCTGCAAACATAATTGAACCTATGAATGCAGAAGTATACGCAGCATAATTTGTAGAAACTGACACTGGCGGATGATACTCACCCTCACCCACTCCTCTCCCATCTACATCTCTGACCTTATCTCCCTTTACACTCCCACCCATCCTCTTTGCTCTGCTAATGCACGCCGACTCTCCTGTCTACTGATTACTTCCTCCCACTCCTATCTCCAAGATTTTTCACGTACTGCACCACTTCTCTGGAATTCCCTACCTCTCCCCCTCAGACTCTCCACCTCTCTACAAAACTTCAAACAGGCTCTCAAGACCCACTTCTTCACCAAACCCAGCCAAATCTCATTCCTAACCCTCTGTTCCATGCTCTCTATGTACCCCATCTGTGTCACCCCTGTCTGTCTACCCCTCCCCTGTAGAATGTAAGCTCTCATGAGCAGGGCCCTCTTCCCTCATGTGCTTATCCTTTGTCTTACTTTGATAATCCTCAACTGCACCAAATCCATCAGTCTTCTGCCACCTGATACTTATTCCAGTGTCATCTGCTGATGTAACTATGTTTATTCACCCTGTACTTGTCCTATTCTGTAATCAACTATAAGTTGCTGTTCTTCTGTTTGGTTATTTGTTTATGTACTCTGTAATTGGGCCCTGCGGAACCCTTGTGGCACCATACAAATAAAGTATAATAATAATAATACTGAGGCATATCTGGGGGCTGGGCCAAATGACTATGCCAGCAGACACGTACTTGAATTTTACTGGAACCCTTCACTGCCAGTGAAGAGGAGAAAGCTTATGCATAGGAGTGACATGGAACGTTAATTTTCATGAGGAGATTACAAAAAGTCATAAATGGACTACAATATTTTAAATCCCCTTCCACACAATTTCTTATGACAGAACTTGATTCATACAGTATATTAGTATATAAAGATAATACCTTGTGTATTATAGGGAAAAAAGCTACTCTGGAAAGGGAATGAGATAACAAAATCATTGGAGAAAAACTTCATATAGTTTAACTGGGTCAAACGTAGGGGGCGATTCAGAACTGATCGCTGGGCTGCTAACTTTGCTGTCCTGCGTTCAGATAGTTGCCGCCTCCAGGGGGGGTGTATATTCACCATGCAAGTGTGCAATCCCATGTGTACGCTCACGCTGAGCTGCTAAAATCCACTTTATGCAGTCTTTGCGCAGCCCAGGACTTACTCCTCCAGTGCAACAGGCTGATCGAGGCCGGAGCTGACGTCAAACACCCTCCCTGAAAACGCTTGGGCACGCCTGCGTTTTACCTTACACTCTCAATAAATGATCAGTTGCTACATACAAACGCCTTCCTCCTGTCAATCACCTTGCAAACGCCCGTGCGCTCGGATTTTGCGCACCATCCCGTTGCTGACCGGCGATGCACTTTGTTGCTGTCCGACGCTTGTGCGCATTGCGATGCATATGCATGCGCAGTTAGTACCTGATCGCCCGCTGTGCGAGAACGCACAGCAGCGATCAGATCTGAATCACCCCCTTACAACGACACATTAGACAGAGCGACAGCACATTCTTCCCCCTCTTGGGTCTGGGAATGTTTTTGTTATATGTAACATAGAGTATCTGTATGTGTAGTCTGCAGATCTTACACTTAACGCACGAAGGGAGCAACTGCACAATTCCCTAATGATTGTCATTTTAGGATTTATCAATATGCTATTATAAATATTTGTGCTTTTCATTACTTCCAAGGTGATCATGGGATCATTTAAACGCTGTTAAGTTCAATCTGCGAACAGCATGAAATGAACACACTGTATACTACTAGTAACTGTAAACGGTCTGCAGATTGAGCTATGCCAGGACTGGTAATGTAAGCTGCTGTGTGAGTGCAGCATCTGAGGATTTAATTCAGGTTCACGTGTACTTTCTGCCATATCCTTTTAAGGAAACTGTTAATGCTTTGTGCAGTCATTAGGATCTAATAGGCATGCTTCCCCTGAAGAATTGGATACGTTACTGAATTTACCTTTGAGACAGAAAGTTCCGAAAAATCTGTGTAAGGGTTTTATGTCAGGATATTCAACTAGATTCAACTAACTTGTAGGAATGCAACAACTTCATTTGAATATTTAACTGTAGTCCAAGAAAGTAAGCAAGTGCAGATCTCCAAGTGTAGCGTAAATATGGAAAATGCTGATGGTGTCCTTAAACTCTCTTCTACTAGAGTAAAGGCTTGGAACACTGAGGCATTTACAGATGAGCTGCAGGGTAAAGGAGCCTCGCGCCATGTAGGAATTTTTAGCTGCCTCTGTATTAATTCATGTATCTATTATCATTCTTTTGGTTGTCATAACACCAGCATGATTCAGTCACAGATATCCACAAAACTATTGCAAGGGCAGTTTATTGAAACCATGAATCAATGAAGCATACTAGCCGACTTTTGAAAAAGCATTTCAGGGAGATTATGAAAGTAACACCTATCAGCGCGGACGTGTACTGCTACATCTGAGAGGAGGGTCATAAACATGACTCACATTCAAAGGTAAATGAAACCCAAAGTTAGGGAGATCTGCTTGTTGAAGAAAACACATTGATATTTTGCAGGATTTGTTTGTGTATTGTGTTTTACAAGAGGTTCCATATACTGTAAGTGGCCATGAGAAACCTTATTTAAAATACATGTAGCCATAGGGGTCATTGTGCCTTATAACCAATACAGGGAAATGGCACTGATGAGCCCATTTGAATGTGTGTACTCTGATTTATTTTTTCCCCAAAGAATGTAACAGCTACATAATGGGGGTAACGTGCAATCAGAGAGACTGCTAGTTTACTCAGGGAGTCAGGGAGATTGCTGCTATTTCAGGGAGTCCATCCAGAATGAGGATGGGTAGGTAACTATGCAATGAAGTCATGTAGGGCAGAGAAAAAAGTATTGTATATTTATTACTGTCCTTACTTGTATGACAGTTGGGTAGGGATGCTTATGGTAATTGCTGCCTGAGCACTATTCATGCCCCGAGTTGCAGGGCCGGATTTCCCACAAGGATAGGACCAGGCAGGTTTAAAGGGCCCGTGTACAGGCCCCATTAAATCTGGCCCTGGCCTCCACAAGGTTGCGCTCCCAGAGAAGCACTTTGCTGCACATGCAGCGGATGTCCCTCCGCGTCATGACATCAGGCGTTAGACCCGCCCACTGTTTGCAGTCAGCATCTGAGCGGGAAGGATTCCCAGCCAGCCGCAACCTGCCCCAGCACTACTGCACGGAACATCTGAGATGTCAGCCTGCGGGTAAGTGACTGTGGGATGAAGTGTTATAGGTGGAGTGATCCCCTTACAGGATATATTTCTGTGTATGGTTAAAGGTTAGATGGGGCTTGTCCCTTTTCTGGTGTCAAGGAGACTTTTATAGGTGTGTTCCCCCTCTCCCTTACCCCCTAACCCTCCCTTCCTGCAGTCTAACCCTAACCCCCCCCCCCCCTCCCCCCTCAGTGCCTAAACCTAAACCCCCCCTTCCCCGCAGCCTAGACCTCCTCCTTTATTGCCTAAACCTAACCTCCCCTGGTGGTGCCTAACCCCAACCCTAGTCCACACACTATACTTACAGTCAGGATGCAGGCTGGCAGGATATCGGCTTCAGTCTCCTGACCCTGTCAGGATTCCGGCATCGGCATTCTGACGGGTGTCAGTATTCCGGCTTCGGTATTCCGACTGCCGGGATCCCAATAGCCAGCATCTTAACCGCATACCATACCATGCCATTTAAACCAGGGCACTCATGAATTACACAGGTTATGTGGCTGGCTGACTTCAAGCCTGCATTTCACCTGGTTTTAATCAGCCACAGAACCTGTGTAATTCATGAGTGTCCCACTTTAAAGGGTTAGTATGGTAAACCTACCAATACATTCCAGAGTCTAGGAGGTATGTACTGTAGGTAGAACACATGCACAGACCTAAAAAAAATACTAGAAATGTGCGGCTGGCACTTTTCGTGTTTTGGTTTTGGTTCTAATTCCACTTTCGTGTTTTGGTTTTGGCTTGGTTTTGCCAAAACCACCCATTCGTGTTTTGGTTTTGAATCTGTATGATTTTTGAAAAAAAACATAAAAATGGCTAAAATCACAGAATTTGGGGCTAATTTTGATCCTACGGTATTATTAACCTCAATAACATTCATTTCCATTCATTTCCAGTCTATTCTGAACACTGAACACCTCACAATATTGTTTTTAGGCCAAAAGGTTGCACCGAGGTTCCTGGATGACTAAGCTAAGCAACACAAGTGTGCGGCACAAACACCTGGCCCATCTAGCAGTGGCACTGCAGTGTCAGACAGGAGGGCAGATATAAAAAAGGACCCAAATAGCACATGATGCAAAGAAGTAAAAGAGGTGCACCGAGATTGCTGTTTGACTAAGCCAAGCGACACAAGTGTGTGGCACAAATCAAGCAACATCCCAGTCCGGTTTTACTTGAATCACTTTGTACAGTGACTGGCTTGGTAACATCATAATACTTCAGCACAGGTGTAACTGTGACCAAATGCTTTATTTCCTCCACAGCCTTATCATGCTTTGGAAGCCAGTGCCATATCGAATCACTGTCCAGAAGCCTGCGCAGGGGTTCACATACCTCTGAGAGGCGAGGCATAAATTTGGCCAAATATGTCACAAACCCAATCAAACGTTGCACGGACTTTACATCAGTGGGCTTTGGCATTTCCAAGACAGCTCTAACTTTTTCAGGGTCAACTTTCAAACCTTCAGAGGACAGGATATGACCATGAAAATGAACCTCTTTCAACTTAAACTGCAGTTTCTTCACACTAAGTATTAATTTCACTTGTCTGCAACGATCCAATAGGGGTGGTCTTCAGTATGCCGACTGACGGGATCCCGGCGCACAGTATACCGGCGCCGGGATCCCGACAGCCGGCATACCGACACTTATTCTCCCTCGTGGGGGTCCACGACCCCCCTGGAGGGAGAATAAAATAGTGTGGAGCGCGTAGCGCGCCACCGTGCCCGTAGCGTGGCGAGCGCAGCAAGCCCACAAGGGGCTCATTTGCGCTCGCCACACTGTCGGTAAGCCGGCGGTCGGGCTCCCGGCGCCGGTATGCTGGTCGCCGGGAGCCCGACCGCCGGCATATCGTAGTGAACCCATCCAATAGCACTAGCAACTTGCGGTCATGATCAGCCTCTGCTTTCTTTACTGTCTCGCCACAGCCAACCACAAGAATATCATTTGCTATCGGCTCAATGCCGCTAAATCCAATCAGCAATTCGTGTTGTTTTCGCTGGTAAACCTCAGGTGCTACAGAAACTCCAAAGGGAAGTTTAAGCCATCTTTTCCTACCCCAAGGGGTCCAAAAGGTTGTCATATAGCTGCTTTTTTCATCCAGCTTACATTGCAGAAATGCATCACGTGCATCAACCAGTGTAAAGACTTTTGCTTTGGGCAGCTTATATAAAACATCCTCCAATGTCGGCATAATATAATGAGATCTACGCAGTGCTTGATTTTAAAATTTAGGATCAATACAGATTCTTAACTTGTCAGGCTTTGCCACAATGATCATATTGCTAATCCAGTCAGTTGGTTCAGTCACAGGTGCAATATGCCCATCTGCTTCATACTGATCAAGCAAAGCTTTCACTTTCGGCTTGAGGGCTATAGGCACATTGCGTGGAGCACACTGGAATGGTGGAACACTTGGATCAAGTTCAAAATATACTTCCCCAGAAACAGACTTCACTGGCCACTTGAACACATCATCATAGGCCTCTATTATTTGCTCTTTCCTCAATGGTCCAGACAAATCATGTTCCATCTTATGTAGCTCAGAAGGAATAGTAAATTGCATCAACCCCAAACGCTCACATGTGGAACCTGACAATAATGGTTTCTGGTGGGCCTCTACAATTTCAAAAGTAAGCACGTGGGTATGTCCACTAACAACACATTCTGTTCTGAACCGTCCCAATGATTTCATCAGAGCTCCAGAATACAGCTTCAGTTTAGTGTCACTTGGCAGCAATGGAACTCTAGGAGCCAATTTCATCTTATCTTCCAGACTCATAACATCACATGTTGCCCCTGAGTCTAATTGACATGGTTGCCTCTTATTATTCAAAGTCAGATGTGCAAACCACTTTTGGCCTTTTGATCTTATAGTACCAATACATTCTGTTGAATAAATCACCTCAGCGCTATGGGTATCAGCTCCAGGTGTTTCATCTACTATGTGTACTTTCCCTGCTTTATTCCAGTTCTTGTTTGATAAGCACATTTTAGCAAAGTGATTGGTAATTCCACATGATCTACAGGTTTTCCCAAATGCTGGGCACTGCTCTTTCCCTAGCCTGTGCCTATTACCACAGTATTTACAGGCCATATATTTGGCTGCTGGTGAGTTCTGCTGCCGATTTGTACACTTTGGGCTATCCAGCAAATCACCCCTGCTGTGCTGTTGTCTGTCTGTAACATTGATATTATCAATCTGCCTATCTATTGCTCTGATTCTCTGGTCAGTGAGCTCTGCTGTGCGACACATTTCAATAACTGCTGACAGATCTACATTCCGCTCTCTTAAGAGACGGCGGCGTGTGTTTTCACAATTTATGCCCAATACTAATTTATCTCGTATAAGTTCATCTTTCAATGCGCCATACTCACAGGTTGCTGCCTTTTCTCTCAGCCGGGTAACAAATTTATCAATGAATTCACCTTCCTCTTGTTTACTGCAGCCAAAAATATACCTTTCATAAATGACTTTTTTTGCAGGCTAAAAGTATGCCTCCAATGCATCCAGGATTGCTTTTACATCTGTTTGTTGCTGCGTAGAAAGACTCAGGCTGTGCTTATAAACATGACAACATTCACTGCCCATCATTCTCCTCAGTGTGGCTGCTTGCACCTCAGCTGATTTATCATTCAGGCCTGTAGCTAAAGAAAAATCTTCAAACTCAGCTCTAAAGTTCTCCCAGTTGATGCACAAATTGCCACTCATCTGCATCCCATCAGGTGGAGGAATATTGTTGCTAGTTGCCATGTTGGTGTACTCCCACTCCAGAGAAGGCAGACAAGTTTAACACAATGGTGAATCAATCCACTTGATATCTATGCAATCCTTATCCTTTTCTTGTCACTGCCAATAATCAGCATCATTTGTGGGCTCAGGAACTTCTGACACCATGTTTCAGATGTATTAAATGAAGACAAACACTGCATGCTAGTTCCAAGTAGTCATGTTGAACAAAGGAAGTTGAACCAGAAGCCACACCCCCATCACAAGCAGCTACATCTATATAACTCACATGGCACCACTAGGTTAGATTAACATTACACAAACAACTGACTTCTGATGAATGGGCTGCAGGTAACATATAAGGGAGGATGTTCCTAGGTGGTTAACATCCTTACCCCTACTTATTACAGATTGACAGAGGCAACACACGGCATGACACCTGTTGTCCGGATTTGTGGAGAAATAATTCCACACTGAAGAGGTAGCTTTTTTGGTAGTTTGCCCAGGCATCACAATGGGCTTCTTCATCCCACAGACAACAGGTGTCTCCCCCGGTGCCTCATTTAAACAAACCACATCACCATCAGAATCCTCATCGTCAACTTCCTCCTCGGCTCCAACAACACCCATATCCTCATCCTGGTGTACTTCAACAGTGACATCTTCAATTTCAATATCAGAAACTGGACTGTGGGTGCTCCTTCCAGCACTTGCAGGGGGCGTGCAAATGGTGGAGGGAGCCACCTCTTCCCGTCCAGTGTTGGGAAGGTCAGGCATCGCAACCGCCGAAACACTTGGACTCTCCTTGGGGATTTGTGATATCATCTCAAAACGCACAGTTCTTTTCTGTGCTTTTTGCAGCTTAACTCTTTTCATGTTTCTAGTGGGAGGATGAGGGCTTCCATCATCATATGAAGCTGAACCACTAGTCATGAACATAGGCCAGGGCCTCAGCCATTCCTTGCCACTCCGTGTCGTAAATGGCGTATTGGCAAGTTTACGTTTCTCCTCAGACGATTGAAATTTATTTTTTTGGTCTTTTTACTGAACTTGGCTTTTTGGATTTTACATGCCCTCTACTATCACATTGGGCATCGGCCTTGGCAGAAGACGTTGATGGCATTTCATCATCTATGTCATGGCTGGTGGCAACAGCTTCATCACTAGGAGGAAGTGGTTCTTGATCTTTCCCTATTTTATCCTCCAAATTTTTGTTCTACATTATTTTTCTGGAGTTATATAACACAATATTCGGCACAGGAATGACTGATAAACATCAATTTATTAACACTATAGTTTTTTCACTGGTATGCTACCATGGGCTTTCTGGCTTATGCTGGTGTTTTGGGGTGCTACACCCTGCACCTAGATATAGCGCTAGGGACCCCAAATATACAGAGACGCCTTGATGTGGCTTTGGGGCTTAACCATACATTTGCGCAAATATATGTAACGAAGATCTCTGAATTAAATTATTATGTGGGATTTACATCTAGTTACTGTTATCATTCAGTGTGCTGGGGGAAACAAAATGCCTTTTTTTCTTGCTTAGAAATACCCCTCCCTTTCAAGCACCTGAATGATATCACTAAGCTAATTGAGCATCTGCCAAACTATATATGTCTGTTGTGAGAGGCATAGAGGTTACTGCATTAGGAGGAGGTGCAGGCCCTGACATGCCATATGGAGCATTATGGGGTTGCTCAAAGGTAGGTAGCTCTTAGCTTAGATTTATTTAAGTAAGGAGCCATTATCATATGGCTCCTTGCTGGTTAATCATAGACCCAGATTTGGGTAATGGAGGTGTGAGGTGTGGTACCTCTGGACTGCCTGAGCTGGATGGCTTAAGTGTGGCATACCTTTACATTCTATTAACACTTTTCACACACTAATTTCTTTAACACTATTTCTCCATTTTAATTACATTTCATTTTTGTATCACCTTCTTCATAGCTTCGGCTTCCTAACATTAATTTATTATCACTATAGTTTTTTCACTGGTATGCTACCATGGGCTTTCTGGCTTATGCTGGTGTTTTGGGGTGCCACACTCTGCACCTAGATATAGCGCTAGGGACCCCAAATATACAGAGACGCCTTGATGCGGCTTTGGGGCTTAACCATACATTTGCGCAAATATATGTAACGAAGATCTCTGAATTCTATTATTATGTAAGATTTACATCTAGTTACTGTTATCATTCAGTGTGCTGGGGGAAACAAAATGCCTTTTTTTCCTGATTCAGGACAACACAGCAACACTGTAAGGGACCTATTGTTATTATTATAATACTGTAGCAGTGGACATATAGCAGCAGCGTATACCACTGTAACTGCCTGGTCACTGGAATGACTGATGGCTGATGCACAGGACACTACCGCTGGTCTGATGCAGGACAACACAGCAACACTGTAAGGGACTTGTTGTTATTATTATTATTATTATTATTATTATTATTATTATTATACTGTAGCAGTGGACATATAGCAGCAGCGTATACAACTGTGACTGCCTGGTCACTGGAATGACTGATGGCTGAGGCACAGGACACTACCACTGCTCTGATGCAGGACAACACAGCAACACTGTAAGGGACTTGTAGTTATTATTATTATTATAATACTGTAGCAGTGGACATATAGCAGCAGCGTATACCACTGTGACTGCCTGGTCACTGGAATGACTGTTGGCTGATGCACAGAACACTACCACTGGTCTGAAGCAGGACAACACAGCAACACTATAAGGGACTTGTTGTTATTATTATTATTATAATACTGTAGCAGTGGACATATAGCAGCAGCGAATACCACTGTTACTGCCTCGACCGAGTAAAACCGAATCCGCTCATCTCTACTGGTCACTGGAATGACTGATGGCTGATGCTCAGGACACTACCACTGGACTGATGCAGGACAATACACCACCACTGAACTGATGCAGCACAACACAGCAGCCATGTAATGGACATATGGCAGCAAGAGGACACAAACACTGTGACTGCCTGGTCACTGGAATGACTGATGACTGATGCACTGGACACTACCACTGGACTGATGCAGCACAATACACCACCACTGAACTGATGCAGCACAACACAGCAGCAATGGACATATGGCAGCAAGAGGAAACAACCACTGGGACTGGACAAATACAGGACACTGAGAGAACGGAGACACATCCTCTCTCTACACTCTCCAATGCCGGAGTGAAAATGGCGGGGACGCGCGTCTCCTTATATGGAGTCCAAACCCCGCGTGAATCTGACAGCGGGATGATGATGTTTTGCCTCGTTCTGGTTTCCGAGTCAGGCGGGAAAACCGAAGCTTGACTCGGATCCGGGTTCGAATGGTAAAGTCCAGTAGGGTTCGGTTCTCAGAGAACCAAACCGGCTCATCCCTAAAAAAACACCTATTTACAAAATTGTAACCACCTATGGGGGTCATTCCGAGTTGTTCGCTCGTTGCCGATTTTCGCTATATTGCGATTAGTCGCTTACTGCGCATGCGCAAGGTTCGCAGAGCGCTTGCGCTTAGTTATTTTACACAAAAGTTAGGTATTTTACTCACGGCATAACAAGGTTTTTTCATCGTTCTGGTGATCGTAGTGTGATTGACAGGAAGTGGGTGTTTCTGGGCAGAAACTGTCCGTTTTCTGGGCGTGTGCGAAAAAACGCTGGCGTTTCTGGGAAAAACGCGGGAGTGTCTGAAGAAATGGGGGAGTGTCTGGGCGAACGCTGGGTGTGTTTGTGACATCAAACCAGGAACGAAACTGACTGAACTGATCGCAATGGCTGAGTAAGTCTCGAGCTACTCAGAAACTGCTAAGAAATTTCTATTCGCAATTCTGCTAATCTTTCGTTCGCAATTCTGCTAAGCTAAGATACACTCCCAGAGGGCGGCGGCTTAGCGTGTGCAATGCTGCTAAAAGCAGCTAGCGAGCGAACAACTCGGAATGAGGGCCAATGTTTGTACTGTATATGTATATCAAACAAATAAATATGAAAACTAAACTGTCATCATGCTCATTTTTTTAACTGTAATACAAAAAAATAGGTTGCTGTAGTATTAAAGGGGTTGTCCAATTTTAAATAACCCGTCAATATAAGCTGCCGGCCCCCTCCTCCGCCAGGTAGCAAATATAGCAAGCTATGGAAAAATCTGGGGCACAAACTTCCTTTCTGCTCCACAGGATAGAGTTAGTTATGCAACTTCTGGCCTCATGTGAAAGGTGAGATTCTGGAGTGGCCATTCGCTACATGGAGGACAAAAGCAAATTTAATTTTGATGGGGCATTCATATATTTCTATGTAAATACCATACAAGAAAAACTGCATCCACAAATGCAACTTTATTTCATGTTACTCCAGTGTTTTAGAATGGTTTATGATAGAAAATGGGGGTGATAGAGATAAGGGGTAAAACATGGAGTGAGCATGAGGATAAAAATAACCCTGACTATGGGGGTAATTCAGACTGGATCGTAGATGTGCTAAATTTAGCACATCTACTATCACTTTCACAGACATGCAGTGGTACGCACAGCACAGGGCTTGTCCGCCCCATGGCCCTCATTCCGAGTTGTTCGCTCGCAAGTTGCTTTTAGCAGCTTTGCACACGCTAAGCCGCCGCCTACTGGGAGTGAATCTTAGCTTATCAAAACTGCGAACGAAAGATTAGCAAAATTGCGAATAGACACTTCTTAGCAGTTTCTGAGTAGCTCCACACTTACTCGGCAACTGCGATCAGTTCAGTCAGTTTCGTTCCTGATTTGATGTCACAAACACTCCCAGCGTTCGGCCATACACTTCTCCGTTTCTCCAGCCACTCCCGCGTTTTTCCCAGAAACGGTAGCGTTTTTTCGCACACACCCATAAAACGGCCAGTTTCCGCCCAGAAACACCCACTTCCTGTCAATCACATTACGATCACCAGAACAAAGAAAAAACCCCGTAATGCCGTGAGTAAAATACCTAACTGCATAGCAAATTTACTTGGCGCAGTCGCACTGCGGACATTGCGCATGCGCATTAGCGACTAATCGCTCCGTTGCGAGAAATATATAACGAACGAACAACTCGGAATGACCCCCCATATGTCTGGCACTGCCCCCCTACTCCCTCACAGGTACAAAAGCATCGCATGGTGGTGATGTTTTTGTACCTGAAGAGTAGCTCCCAGCCAGTGCAGCTCCTGCGCGCTGGCAGATAGCTACCCGTCGCTCTCCGGGTCGCAGCGACTGCATGTGACATCACGCAGCCGCCGCGGCCCAGCCCCGCACGGTGCGGGCGACCCAACGCGTCAGGCCAGCCCAGCGAACGCCTCTGCCTGTCAATTAGGCAGAGGCGATCGCTGGGCTAAGATGCAGATTGCATGTCTGGCTTGCACTGGCGCACTGTGGCGCCTGTGCATGCGCAGTTCAGACCTGATTGGCCGCTGTGCGGAAATGCACAGCAGCGATCAGATCTGAATTATCCCCTATATTGGTGCTGAAAATGCACTTTGCTCTGCTTTATTAAAGCAGACAGCATGTTATCTGCACTCTCGGCATCTAATATGTATTGTTTACATTATTCTCTTTGTAAGTTCTGCTCCCTATTTCAACTAGAGGTGAGTGGGTTCGGTTCTCAGAGAACCGAATCCTACCGGACTTCACGCTCCGAGCCCGTATCCGAGTCAGGCTCGGGTTTTCCCGCCTTACTCGGTAACCAGAACGAGGCAAAATGTCATCATCCCGCTGTTGGATTCTCGCGGGGTTTGGATTCCATATAAGGAGCCGCGCGTCGCCGCCATTTTCACTCTGGCATTGGAGAGTGTACAGAGAGAACATGTCTCCATTCTCTCAGTGTCCTCAGTGTCCGTGTCTTGTGCTGCATCAGTCCAGTCACAGTGGTTGTGTCCTCTGCTGCCATATTTCCAGTACTGCTGTATAGGGTGCTTTGTTGTGCTGCATCAGTTCAGTGGTGGTGTATTGTGCTGCATCAGTCCAGTCACAGTGGTATCCTCTTGCTGCCATATGTCCAGTGCTGCTGTATAGGGTGCTGTGTTGTGCTGCATCAGTTCAGTGGTGGTGTATTGTGCTGCATCAGTCCAGTCACAGTGGTATCCTCTGCTGCCATATGTCCAGTGCTGCTGTATAATAACAAGTCCCTTACAGTGTTGCTGTGTTGTCCTGAATCAGACTAGTGGTAGTGTCCTTTGCATCAGTCAGTCCAGTGACCAGTCACAGTGGTATCCTCTGCTGCCATATGTCCAGTGCTGCTGTGTAATAATAACAATAATAATAATAATAATAATAATAATAATAATAACAACAAGTTTCTTACAGTGTTGCTGTGTTGTCCTGCATTAGACCAGTGGTAGTGTCCTTTGCATCAGTAAGTCCAGTGGCCAGTCACAGTGGTATCCTCTGCTGCCATATGTCCAGTGCTGCTGTATAATAATAATAATAATAATAATAATAACAAGTCCTTTAAAGTGTTACTGTGTTGTCCTGCATCAAACCAGTGGTAGATTCCTGTGCATCAGTCAGTCCAGTGACCAGACACAGTGGTATCCTCTGCTGCCATATGTCCAGTGCTGCTGTATTATAATAATAATAATAATAATAATAATAATAATAATAATAATAATAATAATAATAACAAGACCCTTACAGTGTTGCTGTGTTGTCCTGCATCAGACCAGTGGTAGTGTTCTGTGCATCAGTCAGTCCAGTGACCAATCACAGTGGTGTCCTCTGCTGCCATATGTCCAGTGCTCCTGTGCAGCATATTGTGTTATATAACTCCAGAAAAATAATGGAAAACAAAAATTTGGAGAATAAAATAGGGAAAGATCAAGAACCATTTCCTTCTAGTGCGGAAGCTGCTGCCACTAGTCATGACATAGACGATGAAATGCCATCAACGTCGTCTGCCAAGGCCGATGCCCAATGTGATAGTAGAGGGCATGTAAAATCCAAAAAGCCAAAGTTCAGTAAAAACACCCAAAAAAAGAAATGTAAATCATCTGAGGAGAAACGTAAACTTGCCAATATGCCATTTACGACACGGCGTGGCAAGGAACGACTAAGGACCTGGCCTGTGTTCATGACTAGTGGTTCAGCTTCACATGACGATGGAAGCCCTCATCCTCCCGCTAGAAAAATGAAAAGAGTTAAGCTGGAAAAAGCACAGAAAAGAACTGTGCGTTCTAAGATGATATCACAAATCCCCAAGGAGAGTCCAAGTGTTTCGACGGTTGCGATGCCTGACCTTCCAAACACTGGACGGGAAGAGGTGGCTCCTTACACCATTTGCACGCCCCCTGCAAGTGCTGGAAGGAGCTCCCACAGTCCAGTTTCTGATATTCAAATTGAAGATGTCACTGTTGAAGTACACCAGGATGAGGATATGGGTGTTGCTGGCGCTGAGGAGGTAGTTGACGATGAGGATTCTGATGGTGATGTGGTTTGTTTAAATGATACACCGGGGAAGACACCTGTTGTCCATGGGATGAATAAGCCCATTGTGATGCCTGGGCAAAATACCAAAAAAGCTACCTCTTCGGTGTGGATTTCTCCACAAATCCGGACAACAGGTGTCAAGCCGTGTGTTGCCTCTGTCAATCTGTAATAAGTAGGGGTAAGGATGTTAACCACCTAGGAACATCCTCCCTTATACGTCACCTGGAACGCTTTCATTAGAAGTCAGTGTCAAGTTGTTAAACTTTGGGTAAGAGTGTAAGCAGTCCACTGACACCTAAATCCCTTCTTCCTGTTGTACCCACGCTCCTGCAAGCCACACCACCAACTCCCTCAACATCAACTTCCTCCTGAGCCATGAACGTCAGTAGTCCTGCAGGCCATGTCCCTG
This sequence comes from Pseudophryne corroboree, assembly GCF_028390025.1. Lineage (NCBI taxonomy): Eukaryota > Metazoa > Chordata > Amphibia > Anura > Myobatrachidae > Pseudophryne > Pseudophryne corroboree. The sequence goes on from NC_086448.1 coordinate 210,321,304, forward strand.
GCAAGACTGACGAGTCCTCTCCTAACTGGGATTCCTGCTGTTGCTGCCGCTGCTGTTGTTGCTGCTGGGAGTTGATCGTCATCCCAGAGGGGAAGTCAGAAGACCACTTGTACTACTTCAACTAAGCAATTGACTGTCCAACAGTCCTGTGTGAGGAAGATGAAACATGACAGCAGTCATCCTGTTGTAAAGCGGATAACTGAGGCCTTGACGCTTATGTTGGTGTTAGACGTGCATTCGGTATCCGCCATTAGTGCAGTGGAATTTAGACAATTGATGGAGGTATTGTGCCCCCGGTACCAAATCCCATCTAGATTCCACTTCACTAGGCAGGCGATACCGAGAATGTACAGAGACAACACAAAAAGTGTCGCCAGTGTCCTAAAAAATGCGGTTGTATCCAATGTCCACTTAACCACGGACATGTGGACAAGTGGAGCAGGGCGGACTCAGGACTATATGACTGTGACAGTCCACTGGGTAGATGTATTGCCTCCCGCAGCAACAACAGCAGCAGCGGCACCAGTATCAGCATCTCGCAAATCCAAACTCGTCTCTAGTCAGGCTACGCTGTGTATCACAGCTTTCCATAAAAGGCACACCTCTGACAACCTCTTACGGAAACTGAGGGACATCATCGTGCATTGACTTACCCCAATTAGACTCTCCTGGAGATTTGTGATATCGGACAACGCCACCAATTTTGTGCGTGCATTACAACTGGGCAAATTCCGGCACGTCCCATGTTTTGCACATACAATTCATTTGGTGGTGCAGAATTTTTTGAAAAATGACAGGGGTGTACAGGAAATGCTGTCGGTGGCCTGAAAAATTGCGGGCCACTTTCGACATTCTGCCACTGTGTGCCGAAGAGTGGAGCACCAGCAAACACTCCTGAACCTGCCCTTCCATCAACTGAAGCAAGAGGTGGTAACGAGGTGGAATTCAACACTCTATATGCTTCAGAAATTGGAGGAGCAGCAAAATGCCATTAAAGCCTACACATCCACCTACGATATAGGCAAAGGAGGGGGAATGCACCTGACTCAAGCGCAGTGGAGAATAATTTCCGTCTTGTGCAAGGTTCTCCTACCCTTTGAACTTGCCACACGTGAAGTCAGTTCAGACACTGCCATCTTGAGTCAGGTCATTCCCCACATCAGGCTTTTGCCGAAGCAGCTGGAGAAATTAAAGGAGGAGCTAAGACGAAGCAATTCCGCTAAGTATGTGTGACTTGTGGATGGAGCCCTTCATTCGCTTTGCCAGGATTCAAGGGTGGTCAATCTGTTGAAATCAGAGCACTACATTTTGGCCACCGTGCTCGATCCTAGGTTTAAAGCCTACGATGTATCTCTCTTTCCGGCAGACACAAGTGTGCAGAGGTGCAGAGACCTGCTGGTGAGTAAATTGTCTACTCAAGCGGAATATGACCCGTCAACAGCACCTCCTACAATTTCTCCCACCACTGGGGCTGCAAGGAAAAGGATAAGATTTCCTAGCCCACCCGCTGGCGGTGATGCAGGACAGTCAGGAGCGAAAGCTGACATCTGGTCCAGACTGAAGGACCTGCCAACAATTACTGCCATGTCTACTGTCACTGCATATGATTCTGTCACCATTGAAAGAATGGTGGAGGATTATATGAGTGCCAGCATCCAAGTAGGCTGGATACTGGCAGGAAAGAGGCAATTTAGATGCCCTTGCACAAACTGGCTTTATTTTACCTAAGTTGCCCCCCTCCAGTGTGTACTCAGAAAGAGTGTTTAGTAAAGCCCATAACCTTGTCAGCGATCGGCGTAGGAGGTTACTTCCACAAAATGTGGAGAAGATGATGTTCATCAAAATGAATTATAAATTCCTCCAGGAAGACCTTGACAAGCAATTGTCTCCGGAAAGTACACAGGGACCTGTGATGGTGGATTCCAGTGGGGATGAATTAATACTCTGTGAGGAGGTGGATGTACACAGTGAAAGGGGAGAGGAATCAGAGGATGAGGATGAGGTCGACATCTTGCCTCTGTAGAGCCAGTTTGTGCAAGGAGAGATTGATTGCTTCTTTTTTGGTGGGGGTCCAAACAAACCAGTCATTTCAGCCACAGTCGTGTGGCAGACCCTGTTGCTGAAAGGATTGGTTTGTTAAAGTGTGCTGTCCTGTTTATACAACATAAGGGTGGGTGGGAGGGCCCAAGGCAATTCAGTCTTGCACCTCTTTTTCTTCTTTGCATCATGTGCTGTTTGGGGACTATTTTTTTAAAGTGTCATCCTGTCTGACACTTCCGTATATGTCCAGTGGTACTGCCATATAATTCCAGTGATACTGCCGTATATGTCCAGTGGTACTGCCATATTATTCCAGTGATATTGCTGAATAATTCCAGTGTGAATTGTTTGTGTTGCTTGGCTTAGTCATACAGCTACCTCATTGCACCTCTACATCTTTGCATGAGGTGCTCTTTGGGGCCTTTTTTATATATCTGCTCTCCTGTGTAGATGGGCCAATTGTTTGTATCGCTTGGCTTAGTCACACAGCTACCTCATTGCACCTCTCTACATCTTTGTATGAGGTGCTATTTGGGGCCTAGTTTTTGAAAAGATCCATCCGGTTTGCCACTGCAGTGCCTCTCCTAGATGGGCCAATTGTTTGTGTCGCTTGGCTTAGTCATACAGCTACCTCATTACACCTCTTCCACATCTTTGCATGAGGTGCTGTTTGGGGCCTTTATTTTTATAACTGCCCTCCTGTCTTCCAGTGCGGTGCCACTCCTAGATGGGACAATTGTTTGTGTCGCTTGGCTTAGTCATACAGCTACCTCATTGCACCTCTTCTACATCTTTGCATGAGGTGCTGTTTGGGGCCTTTTTTTATATCTGCTCTCCTGTCTGACACTGCAGTGCCACTCCTAGATGTGCCAGGTGTTTGTGTTGTCCACTTGTGTCGCTTAGCTTAGTCATCCAGCAACCTCGGTGCAACCTTTTGGCCTAAAAACAATATTGTGAGCTGTTCAGAATAGACTGGAAATGAATGTTATTGAGGTTAATAATACCGTAGGATCAAAATCACCCCCAAATTCTATTATTTTAGCCGTTTTTGTGTTTTTTTCAAAAATCATCCAGATCCAAAAACAAAAACAAAACACGAAAGGGTGGTTTTGGCAAAACCAAGCCAAAACCAAAACACGAAAGTAGAATTAGAAACAAAACACAAAACACGAAAAGTGCCAGCGGCACATCTTTAATTTCAACATGAACAGAATCACCAGTCGATAGTTTTAGTTTTATCCAATACATACTGCCCATGGACACTCCCCACAGATGATTTAACAATAATTTAATAAAACCCCAAATGGTCAACCCTTAAAACCTGACATTACCAGTAAGGTCTCAGTCATGCACAAGTTGCCTTTACATCCAATCCCAGGGAGTACAGGGAATTCTAGTCTACACATTTTACAAATCTAGCAGTGAAAATGAAATATTTATTGAACTGATTTATAAACAGGTGTAGGCACTTACAGTTACAAATTCTTTATACAAATAGGCAAAAGTCTGTGTGAGCGTGTGTCATGTCCGATATTGTTCCTGGTAGGTCACCAGCAAAAGTCAGACTACTGTAGGTCTGGGGCTCATGTGCCACGATGGCACTGTGCACATGCCAAGGCACTCTTGCGATGCCGCTCGCAATCAGGAAAAAATATATAGTGCTTTGGATTGTTTGAGCGAGGGGGGGCCCCAAACCAGTATCTTGCCTAGGGCCCCATGAGGTTTAAATCCGGCTCTGCCAAGTTGGCTGCCTTCTGCAGGAGGGTTTGATATATTTTCTTGACATTCAACATGTTACACTCACTGGCTGCAGACTTGGGGCCCCCCAGAATCATGGGGCCTGGTACACCTCTGTCACCGAACCTGCTGAGTGGAGACTGGGGATGCAGAGCTGCGTGCGATTGCATGACTCGTCCACCCCTAAAAATGGAACTGCCTGCAGTAGATGAAAGGGGAAGCACTGCTCTCCACCATAATAAGAGGCCAGTGAGGAGAAAGAGGTGAACCTATATAGGAAGGGGAGCCCGTTACATCCGTGTAGTGTGGCTGTAAGGGAGTCCAGGTGATAGCATGTAAAATAGTAGGGCATTGTAAGGGTTAATTGAGGCAAAATCAACAGAGTCAGGATGACAAGTTCCTGGATCTTGGGCCGTTAACGTAAGGCTGTTTGAAGGATGTCTGTGTGTGGTATTTGGAGAAGTTCCCTCTTGGATGGGGTGGTGAGCATAGCAATGGATTCTCTGATGTGCGAGAATTTCTGATCTGGAGTCCACTGTAAGCTTCTATATAGTGGGTACCGTGCTGGGGAGGGAAGGGAGGATCTTTACTTCTGTTCCCCCTGGTGGGCGTCGGTTCAAGGCGGGATGCGGTGCAACGTTGGGTTCCCAGTACGGAGGGACTTGCATCCATTGGGATTCCAGCCCTTCCAATCAGTTCGCGATTATTTGAGTGGCGCGACAGGCGTGAGCCAATCGGGCTAGTGCCCGGGTCATCCAATAGAGACGGGCCGCAACAAGCCAATCAGGGCTCACCGCGTCATAGCTCCGCCCCCTCCCAGTGTCATATAACAGATGCTGTGGAGCGGGAGAGCTCAGTCGAGCGCTGGAGCAGGAGCAGTGAAGAGCTCCAGAAGAGGAATAAGCTCTAGCGGCGGCAGAAGACGCGGCGGCGGAGGCGGTGAGAGAAGATCTGGCAGCAGAGGAAAGAAGAGGTGGCGGCCGAGAGGGCGGAAGAGGCGGAACCCGCAATCCGGCGGCGGAGAACCGGTGGAGAGTGCTGCAGTGTGTGGGTAGCAAAAGAGCTGACGAAGCTCCCCACTGCAGGCTCTCTCACGGATCCGGGTAGGCGGCATTGGGCCCTCACAACCTTTTTTTTAAGTCCCCCTAGACCACCGTGTTTTCAGGCACAGACAGGCAATAGGCCTGAGCACTAGTTAGGAATAAGGGGTCACCCTTTTGTATTTAGTAATTTTGGCATTAGGCCAAGGTTACTTTCCTTCAGTTAGGCAGGCACTAGGCCTGTGGTGCAATACAGGCTCTAGGCCTGAGGGGTAGATAGGAGTACGGGCCACATACATACCGGTAATATTGGCACTAGGCCAAGGTTACATCTCCGCTAGGCAGGCAATAGGCCTGAGGGGCAGATACAGGCAATAGGCCTGAGGGGCAGATAGGGGAATTAGGTTTCTGGTAGTGGTCTTGGCATTAGGCCAGGACTACTGTTTGAACAGGTAGATGGGCACTAGGCCCGTGGGTGAACCCAGGCATTAGGCCTGAGCCTCCAGTAGAGAGCATTAGGCCCATGAGTGTATAGCAGGGCTCCACCCCCACAAGTGTGAAAGTCCATACAGTACAGACCCCTCTCTGGCTAGGTCCCCGCAGCGGGTGTGCAGTGCGGCAGCTTGCTCTGGGCCTGTTGCAGATTGGGTGTGAAGGGCTGACTGGCCCTCACTTTCTGTACACCGTTTGGCATCAGGAGAGGCTGTGGAGAGTCGGTCCCACCCCACATGCCCACCATGCTGTGAGCCTGAAGTGGGCATCTGTCCATGGCAGGGAGCTAGTTTGCGCAGGCATTTATCTGCCGGCACGAAGCGGCTAGACCATTCACCAAACCAGACTCAAAGGTTACTCATACTTTGTTGTATATCATTAATGTTGTCGCCTTGTATGTGCATGTACTGTTAGCTAGAGACTGGTGTAGCAGTTTGCCCAAGTTGTATTGTTGTTTAAATTTTGTAGTAAATAGGCCAGGTTAGTTGTTAGCCTATTTATCAGTTTGTAGGGAGGCTGCTGTAATTTTCTCTCCAGGAGCAGAGACCCACAACAGGCAAGGTGACAAGAGTGGCTGTGTGAGTATACCCCTCTGTGTGTGTGTCTTGGTCCGTGTTGGACACCGGTTTGTGAGACCTCACTACGCCAAGTGAGGCTCGCTTTCACCTGGTGCGCAAGTGCCAAATAGGTGATGATTGGGTGGCTGAGGCCTTACTGCCAGTGATGACATTTACCTAACCGATGAAGGTTGCTGCCATCCCGTTGTGTCCTCTTCCTCGCCACGGCAAGAGTTGATACTTGGTGACTAGTGTTTCTCTTCCCCTAGCTGTCTAGTCCCCAAGGCTGAATTGCCGCATTGAGGTTCCAGGAAAGGTTCCCGGTCTGAAGAGGTTCTGTGGCCAGAAGGTGAGAAGAACAACTTGCAGTAAGAAGCGAGTTACACAAGCACGGCAGCAGGCACTACACCGCACTGCCACTCTCATATTTGGCATAGTCGGCAGGATCCTCTTGCAAAGATGGACCAGAAAGACAAGTCGGATAGCGACAGTGATGAGTCTCGGGCCAAGCTACTAATTGGGGCAGCCCTGAACCATCTACACAAATTCGATGGTCAAAATATGCCACTGACTGAATGGATCGAACAGCTGGAAACCACTATCGAATTCTATAATTTCACAAAGGCCGTACAGGTTAATCTGGCATTGAAGGTCCTAACTGGTGACGCCCGGAAAACTGTATGGGTACGTCCCGAGAGGCTCAGGAGGAACCTGGAAGACGTATTCAAAATTCTAAAAAGTGTGTATTGAGACAAGGCTACTACTACCATGCTGAAGAAGAGCGTTTTTGCTAGGGTCCAAAGGGAGGATGAGACCATTTCTCAATTCGCCAACGCGATACAAGAATACATGACTGAGATCCAGACGAGAGAGGGTGAAGAATTGATGCTGGGAAATTCGGATTCAACCTTGAGAGATCTCCTAATTGGTGGACTTAGGAGTAGGTCCCTGCGGAACTATCTCCAAGACGAGGTCGATGGGGATGACAAACTCACCTTCTTTGAAGTATTGGGTATGGCGTTGAAGAAAGCAGAAAATGCGGAATTTAGTTCCAGTGCCGTATCCACACAGTAAGCCCAATCAGCGGATAGAGTTCGGACACCAGAGGTTAATCCCCTGGAGGGCTGCATTAAAGAATTAACCACAACGCTCTTTCTTGTCCAGGAGGAGGTGTCCCAGTAAAGACAGAGAGTGGAACAGGCAGAGAGTCGAGACGCCGAACAAGAGAAGAGGGGTTGGGATAACGAGGACCATTATAAGGAAAAAGCCCCTCGGAAGAGGAGAGAACAAGGGATACCTGGACGTTGAGGAGAGGACCCCACGAATCAGTGTGCTGGGAATCTGAGGAACCTGGACACTTTGCTCGAGACTGCCCAGCCGGCCAGCGTGGCAGAGATGGGCAAAGGAGACCTTTAAACTGAGGTCCCTCGCAGTGGCAGGACAATCCGCAGGGGGGAAGGCGAGCGAGTAGAAGTCATCAACTCATCTGATTTGTTTGGTGAGTGTCCCACTCTAGTAGCGAAGTTGTGTGGAAAGAACCAATGTTGTCTTTTGGATACCGGATCTCAAGTGTCCACTATGTCTGAGAAACGTTTCCAAGAAGACTATGCCCATCTCACGAATGACCAGTGTCGGGAATTGGGTGATCCTCGTAGCTGCGAACAACCTCCCCCATTCCCGTAAAAGGGGTCGTGTTGATCGAGGTGGAGGTGTATGGACAATCCCTCGGGAAGAAGGGGTTTATAGTGGTCAGCGGAGAAGAATTCTAGCATGGGCCGGTGATCCTGGGAATGAACATCCTTCGGAGTCTGGACCAAGTTCTCATCCAGGACAAAGGTCCACAGTACTGGAAGTACCTCGGGGTTCAGAAACCGGTGCAACAAGCTATCCAGAGAGTCATCTGGCGGAATGAAGAAGCCACCTCCATGGAGTCTTCACGCCCTCTAGGTCTGATCAAGACATGACATAACCAGAAGGTGAAGATCCCGGCAAGACAAGAGGTGGTCCTAGAATTGCCCATCCGTTCGCAGCAACGGTTGGAAGGGAGAGAGGTCGTAATAGCACCTTGCTGGTTCAGGCAAGTGGAGGTCAGTTTGCTGCTGGCCAGAGCCTTAGCGGTGGTGAAGGATGGCGTCATACTACTACGCATTTGCAACCTGGGAAACTCTCCGATCAAGATCCCCGCTAGATCTGTCTTAGCCCATCTGGGGGTTATCCCAGAGGGTGGTATTGAACCTGGCCCCAGAGTTACCCTAAGGCCTGATGCACGTGAACCTTGGACGTTAGCCGTCACAGTCGAGGAAAAACAAGAGCTGACTGCTGAGTGGAATGGGAGAGTAATACTGGAACAAATGGACGTATCTCTAGAGCAGGGGTGTCAAAGACAAGGCCCGCGGGCCAAATCCGGCCCGCCAGACCTCGTCTGATGGCCCGCGGTGCCGCCGCCATGAAACCCCCTTCTCCCGAGTGCCCAGCTCGGGGGGGGCGGGGTTTCGCGGAATGACGCGATTGCGTCGTGACGTCACGGCGCAAACGCGTCATTCAACGAAACCCCGTCGGAGGAGGGAGAAGGGAGCCGCGCAGACGAGAAGGGAGAGGCGGCTGAAGAGCGGCGAGAACCGCTTCAAATGTAAGTCAGCCCCTCTCCCTTCCTCTCTTTCTCTCTCTCTCCCTCCTTCCACCACCTGCCACAATGTGTAAAATGGGGACCTGTACCTGCCGCTATGTGTAAAATGGGGACCTGTACCTGCCGCTATGTGTAAAATGGGGACCTGTGCCTGCCACAATGTGTAAAATGGGGACCTGTGCCTGCCACAATGTGTAAAATGGGGACCTGTGCCTGCCACAATGTGTAAAATGGGGACCTGTACCTGCCGCTATGTGTAAAATGGGGACCTGTGCCTGCCGCAATGTGTAAAATGGGGACCTGTGCCTGCCGCAATGTGTAAAATGGGGACCTGTGCCTGCCAAAATGTGTAAAATGGGGACCTGTGCCTGCCACAATGTGTAAAATGGGGACCTGTACCTGCCGCTATGTGTAAAATGGGGACCTGTGCCTGCCGCAATGTGTAAAATGGGGACCTGTGCCTGCCGCAATGTGTAAAATGGGGACCTGTGCCTGCCACAATGTGTAAAATGGGGACCTGTGCCTGCCACAATGTGTAAAATGGGGACCTGTACCTGCCGCTATGTGTAAAATGGGGACCTGTGCCTGCCACAATGTGTAAAATGGGGACCTGTGCCTGCCACAATGTGTAAAATGGGGACCTGTACCTGCCGCTATGTGTAAAATGGGGACCTGTGCCTGCCACAATGTGTAAAATGGGGACCTGTGCCTGCCACAATGTGTAAAATGGGGACCTGTACCTGCCGCTATGTGTAAAATGGGGACCTGTGCCTGCCACAATGTGTAAAATGGGGACCTGTGCCTGCCACAATGTGTAAAATGGGGACCTGTACCTGCCGCTATGTGTAAAATGGGGACCTGTGCCTGCCGCAATGTGTAAAATGGGGACCTGTGCCTGCCGCAATGTGTAAAATGGGGACCTGTGCACTATAAAGGGGGCACATGGCTGGGCACTATAAAAGGGGGCACATGGCTGGGCACTTTAAAAGGGGGCAGATGGCTGGGCACATATAAGGCAGGTGGAGCGGTAAATTTTGGATAGACCTACAGATACAACCGGCCCTTTGATGGGGACCAAACTGCTGATGCGGCCCCCGATGAATTTGAGTTTGACACCCCTGCTCTAGAGGGTCTTAGTAAAGCGGAGGTAACCAGGGTAGAGCAGATGCTGTGGGCAAGACAGAAATCGTTTTCACGTAGTGAGGAAGACTTCGGTCACGCTACAGAGATAGAGCATGAAATTAACACCGGAGACAGCCCGCCAGTTCGGAAACAATATCGGCAGATTCTCCCAAAGCTGTACCAGGAGGTCAAAACTATGATTCAACAGATGTTAGCCAACGGTGTCATCAAGGAAAGTAAGAGTCCTTGGGCAGCCCCGATTGTTTTGGAGAAAAAGAAGGATGGGGCGATTCGGTTCTGTGTGGATTACCGGAGGTTGAACAGCTGCACCGTATGGGATGCCTATCCGTTACCACGTATTGAGGAATCACTGGCGGCTTTGGGAAAGTCTCTGTACTTTTCCACTCTGGATCTGGCCAGTGGATACTGGCAGGTGCCTGTGGCGGAAAAAGATCAGGTGAAAACAGCATTCATCACCCCCATGGGACTCTTTGATTTCTGTTGAATGCCCTTCGGGCTCTCCAATGCACTGGCCACATTTCAACACCTTATGGAGCGCTGTCTCGGGGACTTAAACTTTGACACGATACTTATCTGTTTGGACGACATCATAGTGTTTGCCCCTGCTCTGGAAGAACAGATTGGAACAAGTGCTTCAACGATTGGAGCAGTATGGCCTCAAGTTGAACGGAGGAAATGTCATCTCCTGAAGTCCAGTTTAGAATACCTGGGACATGTGGTCTCGGAGGAAGGGGTGAGGCCTACCCCTGACAAAATTGCCGCAGTCCAAGGATGGAAGACCCCGGGCAGTGTGACAGAGTTGAGAGCATTCCTTGGATTCATGGGTTACTACGGGCGGTTAATTCGGGACTTTGCTAAGATAGCTGGACCACTACATGAACTACTGCGAGGTGTTGCTACCGATGTACGGAACCGGGCGGTGGCATGGAATCATGCTAAGGAGGATGCCTTTGCTTGCCTAAAACAGGCACTCACCCAGGCTCCAGTGCTGGCTTATGCCGACTTTGATAAGCCGTTTGTATTGTATACCGATGGGAGTCTCCAAGGACTGGGGGCTGTACTCTCCCAAATACAGGAAGGCCAGGAACATGTGATTGCTTACGGGAGCCGGAGTCTACGAGAATCGGAGCGAAATCTGGACAACTATAGTTCCTTCAAGCTGTAACTACTGGCGGTCGTTTGGGCGGTTACTGAAAAGTTTGTGGGGTACTTAACCGCCGTCGACTTTGAAGTTGGCACGGACAACAACCCTTTGTCACATCTGAACACAGCCAAGTTGGGAACTCTGGAACAACGCTGGGTTGCTCGTCTGGCAAAATTCTCGTTCAAAATTTGATACCAGCCAGGAAGGGCCAATACAAATGCCGATGCCCTGTCTCGCTATCCAGTAGAGTCACCTACTGGTCCCACGGATGAGGAGCAACTTCGGAAGTACCAAAGATGATTTGTGGAGTTTTGCTACGGAAAATCTTGCCGGACTGGGCTGTGGAACAAGAGCGGGATCAGGATGTGCAATGTGTCCGCAGGTGGAAGGAAATGGATCACTGCCCTTCATCTTCAGAAAGGCTACAATTTAACCCGTAGGGTAGGAAGCTGCTCCATCAATGGGATCGGATGGCCATACAGGAAGGTGTGTTAAGTCGACAGGCCTATCTTGAGCAGGAGCTTCGGAAGGTGTGGCAGATCGTCCTCCCCAGAGACCTGGCCTGTGCTCTGGTGACCGAAGTACACAAAGAAGGGGTCTATTTCGGAGTTGTTAAGACGCTACAGTGGGTCCGTTGTCAGTATTTCTTCCCAGGTTTGCAGACACTGGTTGAGGGAGTGTGCCAGACGTGTAAAAGATGTGCCGTTACAAAGGGTAGTGAGCAGCGGGCACTGGTACAGACAATCAGGACCACAAGCCGCCTTGAACTCCTCATGGTGGACTGTGTTTTGGTAGGGGAATCAATGCATGGTTATCAATATGCCATAGTGATGTCTGACCACTGTACTAAATTTACGGTAGTTGTCCCTATCATGGACCAAATGGCTGACACGGCGGCCAAGGCTATTGATGAACATTTTATCCGCAGATATGGTTGCCCTGAGCGCATCCATTCCAATCAGGGTGCGTGTTTCCAAGGTTGGGTAATGGAGCGGCTGTACCGCACCTATGGCATGCACAAATCAAGAATCACACTATTCCACCCGCAGGGAAATGGAGCCTGTGAGCAATTTAATCGGACTTTGCTGCAAATGTAGAGGGTCCTAGAAGCCGAAAAGAAATGGCATTGGCCTGACTTCGTCCCAGATTGGTATGGGTGTATAACAATCAAGTACACCGGACCACTGGTTTCTCGCTGTATTTTCTGCTGTTTGGCCAACCAGGGACGGAATTACAAGACCTAGATTTGTCTCTACTTACTGAGGATGATCAGTGGACACACAGTGGATGGATCGAGGAGCAGAAACGGCGCCTAAAACTTGCCGGAGATGTGGTGGCAGTGAAAATCGGGTCCAAACTACATACCAGCTCTGGATGGATGTTGGGAGGACCATTTGCTGAGGGACAAAGGGTGCTGGTTCGAGAGAAGTGACCTGGGAACAAGTTGAGCGAGTGATGGGAAGTGCTGACTTATGTCGTTCAGCGGTGGGTGTCTCCTGACAACCCGGTCTATGAGGTGAAGGGGGAAGACGGAAGCGGTTGCGTCCGCACTCTACATCGGAACATGCTGTGGCCTTGCCTCTTCGAGGATTTGCTTCCCCTAGAGGCGATCCCAAAGGCCACCCTGGGTATGGATGAGGATGAAGATGATTGGTGGGTCCTTCCACCTGACACAAGACCCCTTGCCGTCAGAGGAATTAGTAGTGGCTGCAGACCCAGTGGGATCTGTTTTTCCCCCACCTCGTCTGCCCAGGCATTCTACAAGAACAACGTTGGGAGTACCAGCTCCCCGCTTTGTGGATCCAAACTTTGAGTGGGCAACTGCTCGCATCTTTGTAGAGACTACAAAGGAAACAAGGGGGGAAATGTAAGTGGGTACCGTGCTAGGGAGGGAAGGGAGGATCCTTACCTCCGTTCCACCTGGCGGGTGACGGCTCACGGCGGGATGCAGTGCAGCGTCGGGTTCCCAGTTACGGAGGGACTTGCATCCGTTGGGCTTCAAGCCCCTCCAATCAGTTTGTGACTATTTGAGTGGCGCGCCAGGCGTGAGCCAATCGGAGCTTGTGCCTTGGCAGCCAATAGAGATGCACCGCGACAAGCCAATCAGGGCTCACCGCGTCAGAACTCTGCCACCTCCCTGCATCATATAACAGACGCTGCGGAGCGGGAGAGCTCAGTCGAGCGCCAGAGCAGGAGCAGTGAAGAGCTTCAGAAGAGGAAGAAGCTCCAGCGGCGGCAGAAGACGCAGCGGCGGAGGCAGTGAGAGAAGATCCGGCAGCAGAGGAAAGAAGAGACGGCGACTGAGAGGACGGAAGAGGCGGAACCCGGTGGCGGAGGACCGGCGGAGAATGCTGCAGTGTGTGGGTAGCAAAAGAGCTGATGACGCTCCCCACTGCAGCCTCTCCCACCGATCAGGGTAGGTGGCCTTGGGCCCTCACAACCTTTCTTTAAGTCCCCCTAGACCACCAGGTTTTCAGGCATTAGGCCTGTGGGCACAGACAGGCAATAGGCCTGAGCACTAGTTAGGAGTAGGGGGTCGCCAATTTGTATTTAGTAATTTTGGCATTAGGCCAAGGTTACTTTCCTTCAGTTAGGCAGGCACTAGGCCTGTGGTGCAATACAGGCTCTAGGCCTGAGGGGTAGATAGGAGCATGGGCCACATCTCCGCTAGGCAGGCAATAGGCCTGAGGGGCAGATACAGGCAATAGGCCTGAGGGGCAGATACAGGCATTAGGCCTGTGGGTAAGATAGGGGAATTAGGTTTCTGGTAGTGGTCTTGCCATTAGGCCAGGACCACTATTTGATCTGGTAGGCAGGCACTAGGCCCGTGGGTGAACCCAGGCATTAGGCCTGAGCCTCCAGTAGAGGGCATTAGGCCCATGAGTGTATAGCAGGGCTCCACCCCCACAAGTGTGAAAGTCCATACAGTACAGACCCCTCTCTGGCTGGGTCCCCACAGCGGGTGGGCTGTGCGGCAGCTTGCTCTGGGCCTGTTGCAGATTGGGTGTGAAGGGTTGACTGACCCTCACTTTCTGTACACCGTTTGGCATCTGGAGAGGCTGTGGAGAGTCGGTCCCACCCCACATGCCCACCATGCTGTGAGCCTGAAGTGGGCATCTGTCCATGGCAGGGAGCTAGTTTGCGCAGGCATTTATCTGCCGGCACGAAGCGGCTAGACCATTCACCAAACCAGACTCAAAGGTAACTCATACTTTGTTGTATATCATTACTGTTGTCGCCTTGTATGTGCATGTACTGTTAGCTAGAGACAGGTGTAGCAGTTTGCCCAAGTTGTATTGTTGTTTAAATTTTGTAGTAAATAGGCCAGGTTAGTTGTTAGCCTATTTATCAGTTTGTAGAGAGGGCTGCTGTCATTTTCTCTCCAGGAGCAGAGACCCACAACGGGCAAGGTGACAACAGTGGCTGTGTGAGTATACCCCTCTGTGTGTGTGTCTTGGTCCGTGTTGGGCGCCGGTTCGCGAGACCTCGCTAGGCCAAATGAGGCTCACTTTCACCTGGTGTGCAAGTGCCAAATAGTTGACGATTGGGTGGCTGAGGCCTTACTGCCAGTGATGACATTTACCTGAACAGTGAAGGTCGCTGCCACCCCCGTTGTGTCCTCTTTCTCGCCACGGCAAGAGTTGATACTCGGTGACTAGTGTTTCTCTCCCCCTAGCTGTCTGGTCCCCAAGGCTGAATCGCCACATTGAGGTTCCAGGAAAGGTTCCCGGTCTGAAGAGGTTCCGTGGCCGGAAGGTGAGAAGAACAACTTGCAGTAAGAAGCGAGTTACACCTGCACGGCAGCAGGCACTACACTGCACTGCCACTCTCTCACACAACCATAACTGCATAATAATGGCAACTGGCAATCACTGCTTTTTTTTTGTCTTCCAGGTCCTAGCAGTCATTGGATCATCACTTCCAGGTCAGAACCTGCAATTCTCCCGCATACCAGTATTTCTTGGCTATTCCTAATCTTAAACCCTCCCTATAGTGCCTAACACCCCCCTCCATCCCCACAGCCTAGCCCTAATCCTTCTTCCAGCCTATCTCTAACCAACCCACCCACAGCCTATTGTCGACAATCTGGCAATGTCGACATTTCACCTGTCTACATTACGAGAATGTCAACACATTATCTGTCAACATTTTAACAATAGAAAGAGTGGCCCAGACGCGCTGTCACAGCTGCCAGAAGGGATTGTTAGTCCCTAAAAATGTTTTAGAATAAGAAAGTGAAAACTGGCGCTTATGTGTTTCTCCAATAGTAATTAATGACTGTGGATCAATTTCAATAAAAATGACATAAAATTTATTACCTATACATCACAAACTAAAAACATCCGAAACGTATATATCAGATATAAAATTAAGGCATAAATGGAGCTAAGAAATATTTGAAAGTGGCTGCTTTTAGTGTCCACAAAGGATCCCGGACTAAGTGCCGTGTGCAAAGTTCTCTGGTGAGAAGGAATGAGTACAGCTGGTATTACCCGTATTGATGGAGACTTCCAGAGGTTTGGAAATTTTTCAGCAAGCAAGCTGTGGCATTGGAACAAACTGGGTCTCTCCAATCAGTGCTGTACATTTTAACAATGTCGACATCATAACATCATAACTGTCTTTATTGTAGTGTCTATATTATGAACATCGACCTTTTGACTACATCCCATATTGACAGTATGAAAACATTTGCAAGGGAAAAGAGTGATCTGATGTTTGCTTGAAGTTTCTAAACTGCAATAGAAGAATTAATGAATGGAATTGTTTTCTATGATCAAAACCACTTATTTCCTTGGTACCATTATTCATAAATATTCCACATAAAAGAGTAGACAAATGTTCAGTAAATACATACCAATAAATGCTTGTAATGCAAAGTAGCTAAATCCTAATTAAAAATAATTTTACACATATGCTTCACATTAATTTTAAAACGAATTGCTTTTAATTGTATGTTTCAGCAGCAGGATTAATTGCTAGTGAGCTTCACAATGCTAATACTTACATTACAATAGCTTTAATATGTAGAAGCTGCTGGTATAATGTAATCAGAATGCGACAAGGTATTGTACACCCTTGTGTGAAGATAAGCACAGACCTTAGACTTAGGAGACTTATGAGCAATAGCAAATATTGCAAATATTGTTTTACATCTGATTGTAATTATATGTGGGAAAGGCAGGGTGCTTCCAGTATTCCAGTAAGCAGTGGCACCAAGGGGGAAGGTGGAAGGGGGGGGGGGGGGGGGGGGGGGGGGGAGAAAGGCTACAAATGAAAATGAAATTACCAGCGCCCAGGTCTGATTGAGGGGCCAGTACCACCTCCCCCGCCCCTTTACTTGGCAGCAGCAACTGCAGCCCTTCTCCTTAGCCCAGCATACGCTACTATGTACTGGGCAGCAGAGTGGCCAGGAAGGGACTTAAAATACAATTTTTTATGTATTTTTTTCTAAGGGTGCGTGGCCAAACACCATTTTATTAGGCCATACCCCCTGCATAGTACTTGGGCCCAGCCAGGCTCTCTACTGCCCTGCCAGTTAGCTAACGGCTATGTACACATTGCTAAGTTATTTCAATAATGGTTTAATGAAAACTCCATCCATGACTTTCCCAATCACAATTCAAACATTGTGGAACCTTCATGGGACATTCTGGAATGCACTGTTGGAAATGTTTATTATCAGTCTTTTTCTTCTAGACAGGGTTAAGCGGTAACTAATGGGCAATATCTGTTTTTAACCCTGATCCAGTCTTTTTGTAACTAGTTAAATCATTAGGGTGGAGATTTATCAAGCCTTGGAGAGAGATAAAGTGGAGAGTGATAAAGTACCAACTAATCAGCTTCTGTCATTTTACAAACACAGCCTGTATAGTGGCAGTTAGATGGTAATCAGTTATTACATTATCTCTTTCAACTTTATCTCTCATCAAGGCTTGAAATATATCCCCTTATAGCTGTACAGGGGTGTGTATTGCGTGACTGCCGGTCAGCAAACCCAGTCTGTAGGCAGTTAGGAGCTGATTGGCTGGTACTTTATCTCTCTCCAAGGATTAGTAACTAGACCCCTCAATGAGTAATTACTGAGACAGACAGGGAGTATTTGGAGTATTTAAAACTTTATTAACAATATGCCGCAAAGAAGAAACTCAGAGCAGTTTATGAACTAAAATTCAGTTTTCAGTCACTAAACACATGAGACAAACATAGTAGCGAAGTATATAACTCAAGTTTCTCTAAAAGTAGGGTCAAAGCCAAGTGCAATAGTGCACACAGTATACAGTACACAGCATCACCATGTACTGTAAGCTTTCCAGTGACAAGGTTTTCAGGACCAGAATAACAAGGTAATTTACCTAAAAATACTTAATTGAGGACAGATGTATACAATTTCGGACTGGGGCATGTAGGGCCCACCGGGGGAATGCAGTGGTAGGGTCCCATGTTTAGGTGTGTGGCCAGTCTCTAGAGGGGGTGTGCCTAGCCCCCACATTGGTTTGCCTAACCATTTTGCAAGTGTTGGTCCCCTAGATAAATATATACAGTAAATACTGTAGCGCATGCATGATAATGTACTAGATTAGTAACAGTACAGTCTGAAACCTGATCCCTAGAGGAGAGGGTAGGCCCCCCGGGAGTAGGGCCCACCAGTGGATTCCCCTGTACCCCTTTGGGCCAGTCCAACCCTGGATGTATATTTAAAGGAAAAGGGTAAGTGATCAGAAAATAATGTAGTTCCTTTAAGTGTTTTTTCGATGAAAAAAGGTGTCGCTACGAAGAAAAAAAGTGGGTGGTAATTGCATAAAGTTGATGATTTATTAACTTCTGGATATGTGTAAAGATAGTTATTTTATTCATTTCTGAAATGATTTAACTAATTTCAACACAATAAAGCTATGCTTTATTGTAGGTGATATAAAGAGGGAAAGATAGAAACTCCCATAGACATGTGTAAGACCCCCGGGGATGGCAGGGTATATCAAAGTGGTTAAGAACGGTATCACAGGTGTTGGGTGGCTATGTGATGAGCCCTTACCTTGAAACATTGTTCCCTGTATCTTGCCTTGAAGTACCGTGCTCAGTAAGATAGATTAATAGAAATCAGAAGTGAGTCAGCAATTCCAACAGGAAGTCATTTTATTGATATGCAATGAACTCTGGATTTGGGATGATTGGTTGATTAAAGGACAGCACTTTGGTTGGAAATCACAGAAAGAAAAATTTGGCATGCAAGAAGAACAGGAATATCCAATTCACTACAGTTCACACCACAAAGATCATCCAGTATGTAAAAGACAAGTCATTTTAATAATGGATGAATAATGATTGGAATCAAGAGGAAGAACAATTGGAATCACAAATTAACATAAGATTATTGGAATCATAAAATATCAGACACTGTGCATTCCATTCTATAATGTGATGACAGGGAGAATGATAGAAATACACTCAGTAATCCTAAATAATAACTTTCTAGATTTCCCTAGCCAAGGTAACAAATATCTTCACTGGCAAATATTGTTGGAGCTCAGTTTGAAGACTACTGCGCCACAGCGTGTCAATGGGGGAATGGGCACAATTGGGGAATCCTGGGGGAAGGCAAATGTCAATGACACTCAGTTATTTTATTCAAAGAGGCTGCAGCCATTGAAAAAATGGTAGGGTCCCCTAGCAACAGCAACTCACAATGAAGGCTTTGGGGTAGAACAAACTCAATCTCACTCAGCTGCAGGGCTTGATCTGTATTGGCATAAGTCACTGTCCTTCCCAAAATAACTGAGATAAACTCAGTATTTCAAAACAAATATCTTGGATTTGCAGTGTACACTTTGCTTGTGACTGGGCTGTCAATTTCTTACAGTACTTACACCTGCTGAAATGGTTCCTCGCTTTCTCAATGCCTGCTCTCAGGCACTTGGCTTCTGGCAAACACCCCGCTGCTCTCCTTCAGCAGCGCTGCTCTCACCGCCCAGCATCAGTTGACTTTCCAGGAGGTGAATAGTATCTATCCCTTTTTCCAAACATTCCAAGACTTGGTCAAGCAGCAACTGAGTTTAATATACAAGCAGGTGATTAATGGTGCAAAACAGGAGAAAGACTATTAATAAGAGGAAAGCCTTTTTCAAGTTTTTTAAACAGAAAAAGATCTTCTCTCAATTTATTAGCAGGTTAACATTGAAAAAATCTGAAATTTGTTCAGTGCACTGCTCACTAAGTTTGGGCTACTTACCTTAGAGCTCTATAGGGACAGAGCCTTACGGCAATTTGGCAAGCAACACTGTCACTGGATAACACCATCTTTAGATGGCTGACTGCAGGAAGGCTTCTCTGCTCAAAACAGTGACGTGTGGTGAGGTGCTCAGTATAAGCCAGAGTTTTGACTATATAAAATACATGAAAAATACAAAGAATATATTGGAAATATCTTCTTTGTATTATTATAATCATTTTTATAGTCAAAACTTTGGAATAAAAAGTCTTACAGGTGGGGAAGTGCCTCCCCTGCCTATCTTTTCTGCACATCTCTGATCAAAACTCACCAAATTTGCAGCAGTATATACTACTGCACCTGTGTATAATGCCCACATGAACCCATATTGTGTGTAAATCTGGCTCTGGGACTTGCCAGTGCCTCCTCAGTCATTTACGTCACTGCACGTCCCTGGCTCAGACCTGTTCTAATGCAATGGCTCAGGTCTCTCCTGATGCAAAAACACCATTCTCTTCTGATGCACTGGCTCAGGAGCTCCAGCTAGCTGGCTTATATAAACAGGTCTCTCATCTGGGTATCAACATCAGTGAGATACTGGCCTTCATCAAAAGACTTTGGGGGTAATTCAGAGTTGATTGCAGCAGCAAATTTGTTAGCATTTGGGCAAAACCATGTGCACTGCAGGTGTGGCAGATATAACATTTGCAAAGAGAGTTAGATTTAGGTGGGTTATATTGTTTCTGTGCAGGGTAAATATTGGCTGCTTTATTTTTACACTGCAATTAAGATTTCAGTTTGAATACACCCCACACAAATCTAACTCTCTCTGCACATGTTATATCTGCCACACCTGCAGTGCACATGGTTTTGCCCAACTGCTAACAAATTTGCTGCTGCGATCATCTCTTAATTACCCCCTTTGCTCCAAACTGGATATGCAGTACGGGAATCACAGCTACAACAGTAAAAAAAAAAAAAAAAAAGCAAATCTCTTCTCTCAGGTTCAAGCTAACATCAATCATCTGGGTTCGAGAATCACCACCTTTTAGGCTAATAAGCACACATCTGATGGGCTTCTTACATGACAAATTGTCCCACAAGCTACTCGGGTGAATGTCATGCAACTCCAAATTGATGACCTTGACAATAGGGTCGGCGAAACAATGTTATTATCCAAGGATTATCTGAAAATATCCCCACACATTTCCTCAATGCCACTCATAATTTTAGGTGAAAGCTCGGAGTTAGACCCAAGTGACCCTATTAAATTCATTTGGGATTACAGGGCCTTATGACCAAGAAATCATATGTTATCTGTTGGCTCAATTACTTTTCTCAAAAGAATAAATCCTTCAGAAAATTGCTAGTGGGGCATACCCCAGGTGAGGAACTTGAGGGGTCACATAGACCTTGTCCGGCTCCTTCCCTCTGCCACTCCCTTGGCCACCTGCTCCTTCTCCCCCTTCCCTCTGTTGCTGCAGTATATGCATAACTAATTACACCCCTGCAATTGTGGCATCCCCCGCGATCACCCCACCCCATGCTGCGTGTGATCCGGTTTGTGCAGCCAACGTACCCTGAATCTCTGTGGGCCCAGCAGTGCTGTGTGCGGTGGCTCCGGGAGGCATCCAGCCTAGTCACTTTGCTGCTGTGTGAGCACCTGGTTGTATATATCCAGCATGGCCTGTACCCGGCAGTGGAGGAGGTCAGGCTTTGGACCCTGGGGGTGGACTTTCACAGACCATGGGGTGTCTCATCACCCTCCAAGGCTTGGTCAGCTACTGTGCTATCCGGTGGTGGAGTCTGGGTGCAGAACATGTATAAGCGGTACTGCTATGCGGCATAATTTGAGTTGGTGGTGGTGGCGGGGGGTGCAAATCACTACCTTGGCCCAGGTGGCAAAAGTCCTAGTTTCTGCCTTTTGACACCTAAAACCAAAACTGCCACAACAACAGTTCTGTACTTTACAGTTTCTTTTTATCTCTTTGTTGCCCTTACCTTGTCTGCCCCTTAATTTACTGTCCATTCTCCCTCTTTCCCCTTCTACATTCTTTTCCACCCTTCCCATATATCCATCGGGTGTGGATTAAAAGATTGACAGTGTCTAGAAAAAGTCAATAGATCTATGGGATCATTATATCGACATGGTCAAAGGTTGACAGTTAAATGGTCGACATGAACTTGGGTCAACAGGGTCAAAAGGTTGATGTGCAAATGGTCAACACAAAAAAGATTGACACATATTTTTCTGGTTATTTTAACTCTAACTTTCCCCCTAGTCTCTAACTTCTTACATGACTAGGGTTAGGCACCTGGTGCCTAACCCTCCCCCTAGTGCCTAACCTTAACCATCCCCTTCCGCAGCCTAACTCTAACCCTCTGCCAAGTGGTTAAGCCTAACCGTCCCCTCCGGCTGCCTAACTCTAACTATCCCCCAAGTGTCTAACCCTAATCCAGAAAATGAAAAAAAAAAAACAACATGTGACAACGTTTTTGTGTCTGCTATTTGCATGTTGATTTTTTGAACTTATTGACCTAATCCACGTCAAACATTTAACTATCGATCTTATGACTCTGTTGACCTACTGACTGTTAACTATCTGTTGTCAACCTATTGACTTTCTATAAATCTACTGTCTGTCTTCTATCCAGATATAATCTCCAACGGCATAATTCTTTTTCGTTTACTTTGCCATTTGTTTCCTGATAGTCACATGTGACATTGTTAGAGACCTCATTGCTCACTTCCTTATTAGGGAGTATTACCAATATTAATATGGGGCCAGCTGTTTTTCTTGCATAGATATAATGCTTATTCTCACATACTTATATGCTTACTGCTGTCCCACACTGTTTTCACTTGTTTACTGATATGTTTGCCTGTGTCTGGCAACTTGCTTGCATTTCTGTGAAAACCAATAATGAAATTTTGCAGTAATTATAGTATGAGAACCGATCTCCCACATCTCGTAGGTGGGGGAACAGGAAGTCCTACTGTGAGGAGGAAAAAGGTAAGCATTCTTCTATAATGCATTGTGCCCTCTCTATCCTTTTTCTGATTTAATTTGATTTTCTGATTGTCCCCTAAAATAAAAATATTTTTTTTTAATACTGGTGCAGTAGTAGCGCACTCATGAGTCCAATCTATATTCAGCAAAGAACACTACCAATTCAGTCTGTTCCTCCCACTGGACAGCACAGAGTTTTGCTCTCTTAGAAACCTTTATACATTGACACCAACAATCCATGAGCCTCCCTAGAAAACAAAGTGAAATTGTGAAAATTGGCTCATGGGATGTATTTACGCTGAAGACTTCCACTTCTGTGGTTTATAAATAATGCTTAATACATTTTAAATATTTAATCAGTAATCAAATGCCAATATGTAATAATGTGCAAAAAAGAGGATGATAAAGGGTCCCACCCTCAGCAGTATGTTGCCCCAAGTGTAAGAACCCCTGACCTACTGCAAATCCAGAATTTCTAGCCTTAGCTTACCACTAGCGTTCTCTTTTGTCTCACGGATATGCTACCTGGCTTCCTGAGTATGTATGTCAAATCAATGAGCTCCAGAAGAACTTCAGGGAAACTACATAGCCACTTTGAGTTACAGACAAAAATTAAATCAAGTAGTTTTGCAGCTGTGTTCTTATGTTAAAATATTATAGGTTAACAAACGCTTGTGTAGCATAATAGAGGAGGATTTAACAATCCATTTATGAAGTATTTTGGTAATAAATGGACCACAGAGATCTTCTAAATCTAAAGAACTGCATGTTCCCACTTGGCTTCTGATTGTCCAATCTGATTGGGTGTTTTCCTGAATCACACATGTCCCTCTCGACACCTATGTCTCCCTGGCAAACTAAGGGTTGACCTTATTTCATATACAATAAAACTGCTTCCTTATGTCATCCAGATGTTGTTGCTATAAAAGTTCTATTAAACACAAGAATAATATTCCTACAGTTACAATTCACATTCTTAATTTTTTTTATTATTTTTTTTCACCTTGGATTTTAATAAAATTGTATTGAGTTTTTGTTTTAACTTCAATAAAATATCTGGTATAGTTTTTCTATATTTCTGGGAAAATAATATGTGGTTAAGATATCTTAGTAGCTACTGTACTTGTTTTCCAATTAAAACAGATAAATTATGGGTAACAGTAAAATGGGTATAGTCCAACTGTCACTGGGCAGAGCTTGTAAATTCCAGAAGAGTATTATAGGTGAAGAGCTGGGCCTGAAAACTTATGTGATAACTTTACTATTGTGCATAGGAAATCGTTATATGTTTATACTCTGAATAGCAAATATTTCTCATTGGGATATGACAGAATTGTTTTATTAGTTGAATACAGTATAGATATCAACATTTGCCTTCCAAGCTGTGTGGAGATTGGCTTGCTTTAGGTCATACATTGATACTGTCTCCCTGACCCCCATTTCCAGCATTATTTTACTAGCTTCTATTTTATCCTTTTTTTTCTTTCAGTGGATTATTTTCTAGGTTCTTTTATCAAAATCATGCCACAAACTGCAGGACAGTGTCTCTTACTTATTTGGTCCTGTCAGTCCCTCCTCTCACATCAGGGTTTGTCTAGCTGCAGCTCATAGGTTCCACCATCTTTATTCACTTCACCTTTGCAGCAGGCCAATCCCATTCCTGGACCTGCAATCAGATGAGCAGTGCCAGCCAGTCCTGGCTAGGTTCTTTAGAGGCAGCCTATTTAAATGGCTCCTGTACAGTACCTCTTTGCCTGGACTACTTCTAACATTTATGATCACTGAATCTATGGCTCCTGTATCCTGAATATCTTTAAGCTTAAGTGTTTCTGTATCTCATTCTGGAATCCTCCTGGAGGACTCTCCTTATCTTGAGTGCAGTATTTGGGTCCTGTTTTTCCATAGTTTCAGCTGCATTTGCATAGTTTCAGCTCCTCCTAAAAATGTTCTTGTGTATATTTCAATGTCTTGGCTGCAGCAACTCTTGTGCTTAGTCTTATGTTGCTCTGGCAGTCCTGCAACACCACCTGTGTTTTAACCATCACACTGCTCTTGCAGTCCAGCAGCTACAGTACACCCATACGTGGATCTACCATGAATGACGAGTGTACAGTGCACATGGGCCCTGGCTTCCAGGGGGCCCACACCACACACCCTGCACCCATACATCATACTTACCTCACTGACATTGGCTCTGCAGAATACACCAGGAAAAAAGTGTGGGAGCTATGTTCCCAAAATTTTGCACTTGTGCAGTAGACTCGGGCACAGTGCCTGGGTCTATTCCACAGTTGCACTGGAGAGAGAGCGGGACCCACACAGAGACCACACATGTTCTGCTCTGGCAGACTTACATAATTTCCTGTGCATCATCTGTACATTAATCCCCACTTAGCTCTACCATGACTGTACTATACGAATGTACCTTCAGTCAAGTCTACATGTGTCTTGGGGGCCACGACCTGTGAACTCTCTGCCACAAAATTCATTCTGCCGTGCTGTGGTTCTTGGTGAACACCAAAAGGCACGCCTCCAGATTAGCAGTGCAAAATCGGGGTAGACTGGAACAAGAGTCCACTAGAAGTCTCAGTGTCACGATAAAGCAAAACATACTGTACATGCCTCTATACATATACTGTAAGTTTTACAGGTTATGGTAATGGTTACATGTATGTAAGCTATACTTGCAGCCACGTAGGAGGTGCAGGGGAGCATGACACCATGATCATGTCATTTTGGCCCTGCCCGTTATACAAAACCACAATCTATTACATTGCAAGTGGGGATGGGACCACAATGATGTGTTTCAATTAAAATTGTGTCATCAAGCCCCCAGATTGCCACTTCCCTTAGGAAGTAGGCAGCATCCGGGTGACTGGCCTACTCTGCCCGCAGTGTGGGATAGCCACCCACTAAGTACACCGATAGCTGGGCTTCTGTTAATTAAAACTTGTATTTTTTTTACTAGTTATTTCTTGCTCATTTCACACCCATGACCATGTATGATCTCTGTTCTTTGTGAAAACACCTGAATAGGAGCTCACTTTATTGTTATACAATTACAAGTGCATTTAGGGTCATGACCATGGTGTTAATCAAACCTATTTAATCCATACTGACTATTGCCTGAGTTGCATGTTTTATATATTTTGTTTGCTGGTGGCCCTGACCTTTGCTTCAATATCAGTTTATGAATCTGTGTTGCCTGTCTCTAATCCTAGACTAGCATTCTAATTTTGGCCATGGGCTTCCAGCCCTGACACAGCCTGTCACTGACTATTTTCCAATCTGCCAGCAGTAGTTTAGGGAGACTAGCCTGGGGCCAGCAACCTGTAGGTTCCTCACAGAAAAGACCATCCTCTGCTTGCGGGAGGAACATAATGTTCCGTTAGATAATGTATTCCAGGTTACCACTTACTATGGGAGTATCATATATTGCTTATTGCTCACTGTATGTTTCATTACATCTGTTAGCAGACATTCAGTTTTTGCCAAGGCAACATGGGGCTTGAATGTTTAGTTTAGAAGACATAGATCAGGCCTGTTGAGTAATCGTCTTTAGTTGCTCTGGCAGACACTGTCATGCAACCATAAGAATATTTGCCTCCCTCCTCCATTTTAAACTCCCTTTTGTGTTCTCTTTTCTGAAAGCATTAGTTTTTATCAGACATTATATTCAAATTACAACATGCTTGATTTAGTGACAGGGGACAGAGCTATCCTGTTAAGTTCTGCATTGCTATGCAGTGGATGATGGGAGTTGTAGTTCACTGCCACAATCATTGTGTTCAGTGTAGTAAACTCACTACAATCTGTAGTAACTTTCACAGCAGGGACTTCTTTTTCAAAAGATACAGTACAAAGCTGCAATAGTGCTACTGATATTCACAGAAACTGTTTAAAAATCAAAACAGCAGACAGATTTTTAAGACATACAGTATATTTGATTACACTTTATGTGATTATTGTACATTATTTTATTGTTGAATCAATGACGGAACAACGTAGGATGCAACTGCTATTGGGAACAGACGTGAGGTGGCCTCAGCAGTGCTGGTCACTAGTCCTCCAAGGCCACTGCGCCCTAAAATCTCCCACTTTGCTCTCACTCCAGAAAAGCAGAGGTCTACGTCTACTCTGAGTCATTGAATGCACAGTGGATACATGTGCCAGACTGCGATTGCAGAGGCCCTTGCTCTGCTGAGCTCAGGGGCCTGGGAGCTACAAAGGTATCACCAAGGTGGTCCGTAACCACATTTTGCAATGGGGCATGGCTGTCTATGCACTATTCCGCCTCTTGGAGGTATTATGCTTTTAAAAACAGCCACATCACAGGATTCCAACCTCCTATCAGCAACAAAAACAGAAAGGTCAAATTACTTAAAAGTAAGTAATGAGCAACTAGAGTTCTGAAACAGTGTTGTAGGCATGTAAGACAAAGATAAACATCTACTTAAATGATGGTAATGTGATAGTGTGATTAAAGGCATGGACTGCAGATGATGCACTGAATAGCACTTCATTTGTTAAATGTGAAGGCAATACTTTCATGTTACTGTACTTTGACAGATATGGGTACCTCCGGAACTAGTTTACTTGTGTATGTATATACTTTATATTGAATATCACACTCCTTTTCCACTTACGATCACGGGTCGCAGCCGGGAGCCTGACACGGGAGCTGCCCCCTGCTGCGACCCGTGCTCGTCCCCTTTCCCATCAGCAGTCACAACCCGGCATATGCCGGGTTGGTGACGCTTCTAGTGACGCGGCAGGGGCGGCGCAGGGAGATCACATGATCTCCCAGCGCCGCCCTTCCATACAGTGTAAACGGGAGCCGTGTCGCATCGACACGGCTCCCGTTTACACTAGAACCCTACCCGGATCATTCCCGTGTCCTACCCAGGTAAATAGCCGGGTAGGATTCACGGGTCACTTGATCCGGGTTGACCCTTTTCCACTTGCCAAAAACACGGGTAAATGCGCGCCCCCGTGCATTTACCCGTGTTTTTTGAGCTAGTGGAAAAGGGGTATAAGATTGGAACAATTGTAGCTCCAGGATAGCAGTAGTGCAGTTGTCAACATTCAAGAACATGTCTCCGGATCCACTGGTCAGAGCTCCATCAGGATTAAAGAACATGGGGTTAAATTGATGGACTGAATAGTGCAGCAGGAATGCACGCACGTGTACACGCAAACACACACACACACACACACACACACACCATACTTGCCTACCTGACCCTCTCCATGAGGGAGAAAATGCTCTGTTCCTGGACTTTCCTGGTAATGTATGATTGCCATCACCTGTGGTGAGACACCTTTCTTATCAATTAACTAGCTCACCACAGGTGATGGCAATCATACATTACCAGGAAAGTCCAGGAACAGAGCATTTTCTCCATCATGGAGAGGGTCAGGTAGGCAAGTATGACACCACACACACACACACACACACACACACACACACACACACACACACACGTGTAGTTGTGCCCATACCTCCCAACATGACCCTCTCCAGGAGGGACACAATGCTCTGCTTCTGGACTTCCCTCTTACTGCTTATTGCTGGCACCTGTGCTGAAACACCTTTCTTATCCATTAACCTGTTCAACACAGGTGCAGACAATCATACATTAAGAGAAAAGTGCAGAAGCAGAGCATTGTGTCCCTCCTGGAGAGGTTCATGTTGGGAGGTATGGTTGTGCCTGTTTCTGCAGGGCTGCAAATACACTGATGCATGCCCTCATTACAAAGTCCTTAGTCATCTTTGCATCAGGTGTGCACAATCAAAAGCACAAATTAGCACAAGTATGACTTACTGTCACATTTGTTTCACCTCCTTAAGTTAGTTAAACATTTTCTTTTTTCTCTCAATATATTATTTATTTCAGCCTCATTTATCTTTTATCTCCTCAAAGGAAGAGGTCAGGGCGGCCTTTATTGCAAATCATAACTGCTTGAATTTCCTTTCTTCTAAACACTTAACCACTCTTACGGTAAGAGAGCCTTGCTATGCTCATGGCAAAACAGTGGTTTTATTCCATTAGCTGTTGATGGTCCCTTTGTCGCTGTATAACTCAAGGTGTGAAAAGTTTGTTAAACAAATCTGTGTATTAACCTCTAATGTATCTGCAGGGCTCTATAAGACCTCTGTTTTAGGTCTTATAGAGCCTTTAAAGTAAACAAACCTAGTTCTGTAACTTTTCTTTAAAATTGAACACTCTTTCTCCCTTTAGGTTAGGTTGAATATATGTTCTTCGTATACTGAGGAGTTTAAATTGTACTCTGTATTGAAAATATGGCCTAACCCAGGCATTCCCAACCACGGTCCTCAAGGCACACCAACAGTGCAGGTTTTAGTGATATCCAGGCTGCAGCACAGATGGTTAAATCAAAATAACTGAGCTACTAATTAAGTCACCTGTCCTGAAGCCTGGATATCACTAAAACCTGCACTGTTGGTGTGCCTTGAGGACCGTGGTTGGGAATGCCTGGCCTAACCCAAGGCTGGATTAAGGGAGGTGGGGGCCCAGGAGCAATGAAGTTGTGGGGGCCCCCACTACAATACATGCTGTCAAATACCAACCCCCCCAGCCCCTGCCACCCCTCCAACCCAGTGGCAGACACACACACACACACACACACACACACACACACACACACACACACACCTCTACCTGGATGCCCATCCTGGAGCAGCAGCTGTAGCACCTGACCAGAATTAAGGCAGGCTACAATCTGTGCTGAGGCCCCAGGGCTGCTCTTGTACAGGTCACAGAGTAAATAGGGAGGCATGGCATGGATGCATCTGCAAGGTTTTATCAGCGTCTTCCATCACTGTGGTCCTGCAGCTCACCCATCCTGCTCCTGGGAGTGTGGGTTCCCTTTACAGCCGCAGCTCCTGCTCCACACAGCATGTCGGGCCGGCTCATGGACACCTCATCATTGAAACTGGTCTGTGTCTCGCAGAATTTAACTTTATTATCCTGCGAAACTGCATGTATACGGAGTCGGAGCTCAATGGCGGCACCTGTTAATTAACAGCTGAGCCACCGAGGGTGATTTCCACCAGTTCAAATAGCAAGTTGTGGGGGGCCCAAATACGTGAGGGGCCCGGGATGACCACCCCTGTCGCCCCTCCTTTAATCCGGCCCTGGCCTAACCAGTGATGTGTACAGTACAAAGGTAATGAGCTCTACCTACGGGTTCACTACGATATGCCGGCGGTCGGGCTCCCTGCGACCAGCATACCGGCGCCGGGAGCCCGACCGCCAGCTTACCGACAGTGGGGCGAGTGCAAATGAGCCCCTTGCGGGCTCGCTGCGCTCGCCATGCTACGGGCGCGGTGGCGCGCTACGCGCGCCACACTATTATATTCTCCCTCCAGGGGGGTCGTGGACCCCTACGAGGGAGAATAAGTGTCGGTATGCCGGCTGTCGGGATCCCGGCGCCGGTAAACTGTGTGCCGGGATCCCGTCAGTCGGCATACAGAAGATCACCCCTACCTACAGTATTGTGTTTATCTCAAAGCTGGATTTGATTAAATTGAAAAATTAGTCTGTGTTCATGGATACAAATATTATAGCCAGGGCTGAAACTAGGATTTTCGCCGCCCTTGGCAAGGCAGTAATTTAGCGCGTACACCCCCCCTCCCCCCCCGACCAAAAATAAATAGAAATAAATAATAAAATAAAATAAATAAAAAAATAACAATACATTTTAAAAAATTCAAACTACACAGAGGCGGAACTACCGCCAGTGCAACCAGTGCGTTGCACTGGGGCCCGCCTCTGTCCAGGGGCCCAAAGCATGTAATGAGTCAAACTGACTCATTACATGCCGCTGTGCGCTGCGGGCAACCGCTGCCTGCAGCGCACAGCCGCCCGGAGGAGAGGAGCAGCGGTATGGGGGAAGGAGGAGGAGGGAGGTGGAGGAGGGAGCCGCAGCAGCGCTTTGTTACTGTTACTGTTATTTTGTCTTCCGAGAACAGCCTATAGTGAAGCAGAGGGGAAGCAGCAGCAGCGCCTCCACCAATAACACAGCGCTGCTGCGGCTCCCTCCTCCACCTCCCTCCTCCTCCTTCTCTACTGCCCGGGAATCGTCAAGCTGCACCGAGGAGCCTGAGCCAGCGGAGAGGGTAAGTATAATTCTTCTTTCTTTCTTTCTTTCTTTCTTTCTTTCTTTCTTTCTTTCTTTCTTTCTTTCTTTCTTTCTTTCTTTCTTTGTTGGGACTGCCTGCCGCAATGTGTAAAAATGGGGGACTGCCTGCCGCAATGTGTAAAAAGGGGGAATCTGCTTGCCGCTATGTGTAAAAATGGGGGACTGCCTGCCGCTATGTGTAAAAAGGGGGAATCTGCCTGCCGCAATGTGTAACAAGGGGGAATCTGCTTGCCGCTATGTGTAAAAATGGGGGACTGCCTGCCGCAATGTGTAAAAAGGGGGAATCTGCCTGCCGCAATGTGTAAAAATGGGGGACTGCCTGCCGCAATGTGTAAAAAGGGGGAATCTGCTTGTCGCTATGTGTAAAAAGGGGGGACTGCCTGCCGCTATGTGTAAAAAGGGGGAATCTGCCTGCCGCAATGTTTAAAAAGGGGAATCTGCCTGCCGCAATGTGTAAAAAGGGGGAATCTGCTTGCCGCTATGTGTAAAAATGGGGGACTGCCTGCCGCAATGTGTAAAAAGGGGGAATCTGCCTGCCGCAATGTGTAAAAATGGGGGACTGCCTGCCGCAATGTGTAAAAATGGGGAATCTGCCTGCCGCTATGTGTAAAAAGGGGAATCTGCCTGCCGTAATGTGTAAAAAGGGGGACGCTGTCTGCCGTAATGTGTAACAAGGGCACGCTGTCTGCCATAATGTGTAAAAAGGGGGACGCTGTCTGCCGTTATGTGTAAAAAGTGTACGCTGTCTGCCGCTATGTTTAACAAGGGCACGCTGTCTGCCGCTATGTGTAAAAAGTGTACGCTGTCTGCCGCTATGTTTAACAAGGGCACGCTGTCTGCCGCTATGTGTAAAAAGTGTACGCTGTCTGCCGCTATGTGTAACAAGGGCACGCTGACTGCCGTTATGTGTAAAAGGGGACGCTGTCTGCCGTAATGTGTAAAAAGGGGGACGCTGTCTGCCGTGATGTGTAAAAAGGGGGACGCTGTCTGCCGTAATGTGTAAAAAGGGGACGCTGTCTGCCGTAATGTGTAAAAAGGGGGACGCTGTCTGCCGTAATGTGTAAAAAGGGGGACGCTGTCTGCCGTAATGTGTAAAAAGGGGACGCTGTCTGCCGTAATGTGTAAAAAGGGGGACGCTGTCTGCCGTAATGTGTAAAAAGGGGACGCTGTCTGCCGTAATGTGTAAAAAGAGGAATCTGTCCGCTGTAAGGTGTAAAAGGGTCTCTACCTGGTGTAGTGGTGCTACTGTGCGGCGTAATTTGAATAATGGAGACTACTGTGCACCGTTTTATGAATTGGTATTATTTTGTGGCCACACCCCTTCCACACGAAGCCAAGCCACTATGTATTTTTGCACGCACCTACAGCGCGCACTGTCCCTGTTTTGCATGCAGGGGTGGGGCTCTGATGCCGTTTCTTGCACACAGTGCGAAAATGTCTAGTTACGGCACTGTTGCTAGGTATCCATTTCTCTGGCCCTGAGCAGGTCCCCCTCACCAGATCCTCTCCAGGGGTGAGGGGGTGGACTTGGATGGGATGTGGGGGGGGGGCAAAGTATTTTGTCACACCTAGGCCCATCGCTCGCTAGTTCCGCCACTGAAACTACACCACACAGTGGTGCAAGTTTATTCTCATTATGCTGCACAGTAGGAGAGAGGGGGAGGGAGAGAGGGAGGGTAAGAAAGGAGAGAGGGGTGAGAGAAATGGGAGAGAGGAAAGAAATGGAAGAGGGGAGAGAGAGAGAGAAAACATTACAGACATCCTTCAGACCGCCAGTAATATACATACAGTATGTGCTTCATAAAAAAATCATACTGTACATACACAAAGTTACAGCTATTTGCATTTTTGCTTGACTCAGAGTGCCATTCCTTTGATGAGCTTCATATATATATATATATATATATATATGCCTGGCCTCACCCCTCACATTGCCCACTTGCCTCAGCCCCACAGTGGGAGATGAGAAATTAGATGATTTTGTTGTCGGCTGTCTTCTGCCCTCTTTTCTACAGATGCTGCATGCCACTGGCTGTCTGCTCTGCTATACAGCTCTGGAAGGCACTGGAAAAGCAGCCAGGCCGGTAGATTGGCAGTAGAGGCTTTTTACAGGCAGAGGGAGACTTTGCCGGGCGGTCAGGAAGAGGGAGGCTCTGGCGGGAGGTCAGGGAGAGGGAAGCTTTGCTGCACGGACAGTGAGACGGAGGCTCAGGCAGGAGGTCACGCAGATGAATGTGCGGGTGGTGACAGGCGCTGACGTGCAGCAGCGCGGAACTGTGACAGCGCTGTTAACATGACAGCGCAAGACGCGGCTCCATAACTATTTAATGAGCCGGTTGGCCCTGACTACGGGAGGAGATCGCGGCGGGCAGGAGTAGAGGAGCAGCTAGTCGAGGGAGCCGGGCACGGTTCTTGACACCCCCTCAAACCCAGAGCCCAGGGCACGTGACCCCTTAGCCCTCCCCTAGTTACGGCCATGTTGTAGCATACTTGTTGATATCCTGGCTGCTCTCTCCGTGAGATAGTGTGGCATTCCCCTGAAGAACTGTGCCCCTGTGTCCTCAACACCCCGTATTGTGCATAAAAACATAAGGGACATTTGTATATAGCCCAGCATCACAGTGGGGCAGTGGGACAGCAGCCGCAGGACCGGCGCGCAGCCACGGGTCTGGAGCTTTATCCCGCGTGCTGGCTGCAGGCGACTGATGCGGCTCGTGGCAGGAGAGCCATTTAGGGGTCCGTTGGGCGGCCATCTTAGGACTGCAGGGAGGAGTGAGGAGACCTTACCGGAGGCGTGGTGTGTCGGAGCGCATCGGAAGGATTGCTGGCCTTGATCGCTGTGCTAGAGGTCCCCGGCACCTGGAGAAGAAGAGGAGCGGTACATCTTCCTGCAACGGTGCCGCCTGTGTGTGTCCAGCCGGCCACGGTGACTGACAGAGGGCGGTGCGGAGGACTATGGTATATTTTCTACAGTGCATTGCTGTTATTAATCTGATACATTATCATGCATGCACTAGCAGTATTTACTATATATATTATCTATCAAGGTGCCCAGACCATGCACTAATGGTTAGCCAAGCCTCTAAGAATAGGCCCCTACCACTGCATTTCCCCGGTGGGCCCTTCGTGCCCCAGTCCGACACTGAAGCTATAACCTGCTAAGACTGCATCGTTTACTAAGACCACCCGTAGAGAGAAAAGGATACAAAGACGTTAATAGTACTGCATCTACATAAGAGGATACATTGTAGCAAACGGCCACAGACAGGATTACCGTATAAAGCCATGTGACTAGTTAAGGTAAACTTTGCTTCTACTTGCAAAACTTTTGTGTTACAACTTTTACTAAAGCCCAGATTCTGTGACTATTTTCAGGAAATTAACTAACTATTGACAGTGCACTATAAACATAAATATATATATATACATAGTTACTTTTCCATATATTACCGCGGTTACAAAGGGGGCCCCCAATTGAAGAGTAAGCTTGCATATGTAGGCCTTAGTAATCCTGAAATCTTAGCCTAGTAAGGTTGTTATTTGTTCTATAATGTGCAGGGTATTGTATTTTATGTCAGTAACATGTGTTGAGTAAACCGACAAATGTGTTTATGTTTAACCGCTTCTAAGTTTCACAGTGAAGGAAGCGTTCTTGTTGAATAAAACTCTTATCCTAAATGTAGTCATTAATGGTTGAACAGATGGTATGTTAGACACTTGCAGGCTTTCAAATTGTACTACGGAAACCACCTGACCAGCAACCACAGTACGAAGTTGGAGTCTCAAGTCCAGCTCCAGGAAGTCCGTGAAACCTGTCATACTTGCCCGTGAATTTAACATAACGTGCCACCTCCTTAGCAGTGTTACAAGAGCAGCCAGGCCGGCTCAGCAGGGGAGTGGGGCGGGGTTATGATGCTTGAAGGGAGAGGGACGGATGCTGAACGGGGGTGTGGTTACAGCAATTGCATCACTGTAGCCACGCCCACTGCACTGCCAATATTACCGGCATTACACTGCAGGGGGTGTGGCTATATTGACGTGATTCAGCAAGAATTGTGTCATCAACTGCCCGGACAGCCCACTTTACTCATTAAGTGGGCAGCCAGGCAGAGGGGGACCTTCAGAATCAGGAGACTTGCCTGTTCTTCCGGGGGGCTAGGAGGGCCACCCGATATTTGGAGCCTCCCAGCCACACTGGGAGAGAAAAAAAGAATGTATTGTAGCAAGGATGCTATAGCAGTCATGATATTTAGCACCTATATACAGAACTTTTGGGGTAAATAAGAACCCCTATAAAACAGCAAATAACAAAAACAATAGTATATAATGTCCTAGATGCCTCCTAACTGGTATCCAAACCGTTTTGGGATCATTCCATCATAGTTAGTTTCCAGGTGATTAAGTTAAGATTAAAACAATCAGTGTGAGTTCCCATATTATTTCCTTCCTATTTAGGGAAAGAACGGCACATATAGAAAATGGTAAAGATATTTTAGAGGCAATCAAGTATTCATGTGTATACTAGTGATGAGCGGGTTCGGATCCTCGGGATCCGAACCCGCCCGAACTTCACCTTTTTTTCACGGGTCCGAGTGACTCGAATCCTCCCGCCTTGCTCGGTTAACCCGAGCGCGCCCGAACGTCATCATCCCGCTGTCGGATTCTCGCGAGATTCGGATTCTATATAAGGAGCCGCGCGTCGCCGCCATTTTCACACGTGCATTGAGATTGATAGGGAGAGGACGTGGCTGGCGTCCTCTCCGTTATAGTAGAAAAGACTGAGTGACTTATAATTGTGGGGAGGATTGGGGACGGGGAGCAGCTGTTAGGGAGTACAGTGCAGGGTTTTGATTATACCACCAGTGAGTTTAATCCGTTGTTTCTCTGCCTGAAAAAAAACGCTCCACCATATCTGTGCTCACTCAGTGTGCTGCACTGCTGCATATATCTGTGCTGAGTGCACTGCTCACACTGCCTAATTGTGGGGACTGGGGAGCAGTTATAGCAGGAGTACAGTGCACAGTTTTGCTGACAGTGACCACCAGTCCAGTATACGTTTGTCTGCCTGAAAAACACTCCTGTGGTGGCTTTTTTTTTCTTCATACTAGTTTAGCAGTCTGCTGACAGTGTCCACCAGGTCCGTTATTATTATACAGTATATTATATATTTATATAGCAGTACGGTAGGCCACGGCTGTACCTACCTCTGTGTCGTCAGTGCACTCGTCGTCCATAAGTAATATAATACTATACTATAGTATCCATCCATCTACATTGTATACCTGTGGTGGCTTTTTTTTTCTTCATACTAGTTTAGCAGTCTGCTGACAGTGTCCACCAGGTCCGTTATTATTATTATACAGTATATTATATATATATATATATATAGCAGTACGGCAGGCCACGGCTGTACCTACCTCTGTGTCGTCAGTGCACTCGTCGTCCATAAGTAATATAATACTATACTATCCATCCATCTACATTGTATATCTGTGGTGGCTTTTTTTCCTTCATACTAGTTTAGCAGTCTGCTGACAGTGTCCACCAGGTCCGTTATTATTATTATACAGTATATTATATATATATATATATATATATATATAGCAGTACGGTAGGCCACGGCTGTACCTACCTCTGTGTCGTCAGTGCACTCGTCGTCCATAAGTAATATAATACTATACTATAGTATCCATCCAACTACATTGTATACCTGTGGTGGCTTTTTTTTTCTTCATACTAGTTTAGCAGTCTGCTGACAGTGTCCACCAGGTCCGTTATTATTATTATACAGTATATTATATATATATATATATATATATATATATATATATATATATATATATAGCAGTACGGTAGGCCACGGCTGTACCTACCTCTGTGTCGTCAGTGCAATCGTCGTCCATAAGTAATATAAAACTATACTATAGTATCCATCCATCTACATTGTATACCTGTGGTGGCTTTTTTTTTCTTCATACTAGTTTAGCAGTCTGCTGACAGTGTCCACCAGGTCCGATATTATTATTATACAGTATATTATATATATATATATATATATATATATATATATATAGCAGTACGGTAGGCCACGGCTGTACCTACCTCTGTGTCGTCAGTGCACTCGTCGTCCATAAGTAATATAATACTATACTATCCATCCATCTACATTGTATATAACCTGTGGTGGGTTTTTTTTTCTTCATACTAGTTTAGCAGTCTGCTGACAGTGTCCACCAGGTCCGTTATTATTATTATACAGTATATTATATATATATATATATATATATATATATATATAGCAGTACGGTAGGCCACGGCTGTACCTACCTCTGTGTCGTCAGTGCACTCGTCGTCCATAAGTAATATAATACTGTACTATCCATCCATCTACATTGTATACCTGTGGTGGCTTTTTTTTCCTTCATACTAGTTTAGCAGTCTGCTGACAGTGTCCACCAGGTCCGTTATTATTATTATACAGTATATTATATATATATATATATATATATATAGCTGTACGGTAGGCCACGGCTGTACCTACCTCTGTGTCGTCAGTGCACTCGTCGTCCATAAGTAATATAATACTACACTATCCATCCATCTACATTGTATATAACCTGTGGTGGTTTTTTTTTCTTCATACTAGTTTAGCAGTCTGCTGACAGTGTCCACCAGGTCCGTTATTATTATTATTATTATACAGTATATTATATATATATATATATATATATATATATATATAAAGCAGTACGGTAGGCCACGGCTGTACCTACCTCTGTGTCGTCAGTGCACTCGTCGTCCATAAGTATTATAATACTATACTATAGTATCCATCCATCTACATTGTATACCTGTGGTGGCTTTTTTTTTCTTCATACTAGTTTAGCAGTCTGCTGACAGTGTCCACCAGGTCCGTTATTATTATTATACAGTATATTATATATATATATATAGCAGTACGGTAGGCCACGGCTGTACCTACCTCTGTGTCGTCAGTGCACTCGTCGTCCATAAGTAATATAATACTATACTATCCATCCATCTACATTGTATATAACCTGTGGTGGTTTTTTTTTCTTCATACTAGTTTAGCAGTCTGCTGACAGTGACCACCAGGTCCGTTATTATTATTATACAGTATATTATATATATATATATAGCAGTACGGTAGGCCACGGCTGTACCTACCTCTGTGTCGTCAGTGCACTCGTCGTCCATAAGTAATATAATACTATACTATAGTATCCATCCATCTACATTGTATACCTGTGGTGGCTTTTTTTTTCTTCATACTAGTTTAGCAGTCTGCTGACAGTGTCCACCAGGTTCGTTATTATTATTATACAGTATATTATATATATATATATATATATATATATAGCAGTACGGTAGGCCACAGCTGTACCTACCTCTGTGTCGTCAGTGCACTCGTCGTCCATAAGTAATATAATACTATACTATCCATCCATCTACATTGTATATAACCTGTGGTGGGTTTTTTTTCTTCTTCATACTAGTTTAGCAGTCTGCTGACAGTGTCCACCAGGTCCGTTATTATTATTATACAGTATATTATATATATATATATATATATATATATATATAGCAGTACGGTAGGCCACGGCTGTACCTACCTCTGTGTCGTCAGTGCACTCGTCGTCCATAAGTAATATAATACTATAGTATCCATCCATCTACATTGTATACCTGTGGTGGCTTTTAGTTGTGCGCATTAAAATATGGAGAACAAAAATGTGGAGGTTAAAAAAATAGGGAAAGATCAAGATCCACTTCCACCTCGTGCTGAAGCTGCTGCCACTAGTCATGGCCGAGACGATGAAATGCCATCAACGTCGTCTGCCAAGGCCGATACCCAATGTCATAGTACAGAGCATGTAAAATCCAAAACACAAAAGATCAGTAAAAAAATGACCCAAAAATCAAAATTAAAAGCGTCTGAGGAGAAGCGTAAACTTGCCTATATGCCATTTACGACACGGAGTGGCAAGGAACGGCTGAGGCCCTGGCCTGTGTTCATGGCTAGTGGTTCAGCTTCACATGAGGATGGAAGCACTAATCCTCTCGCTATAAAAAAGAAAAGACTTAAGCTGGCAAAAGCACAGCAAAGAACTGTGCGTTCTTCGAAATCACAAATCCCCAAGGAGAGTCCAATTGTGTCGGTTGCGATGCCTGACCTTCCCAACACTGGACGGGAAGAGCTTGCGCCTTCCACCATTTGCACACCCCCTGCAAGTGCTGGAAGGAGCACCCGCAGTTCAGTTCCTGATAGTCAAATTGAAGATGTCAGTGTTGTAGTACACCAGGATGAGGATATGGGTGTTGCTGGCGCTGGGGAGGAAATTGACAAGGAGGATTCTGATGGTGAGGTGGTTTGTTTAAGTCAGGCACCCGGGGAGACACCTGTTGTCCGTGGGACGAATATGGCCATTGACATGCCTGGTCAAAATACAAAAAAAATCAGCTCTTCAGTGTGGAATTATTTCAACAGAAATGCGGACAACTGGTGTCAAGCCGTGTGTTGCCTTTGTCAAGCTGTAATAAGTAGGGGTAAGGACGTTAACCACCTCGGAACATCCTCCCTTATACGTCACCTGCAGCGCATTCATAATAAGTCAGTGACAAGTTCAAAAACTTTGGGCGACAGCGGAAGCAGTCCACTCACCAGTAAATCTCTTCCTCTTGTAACCAAGATCCCGCAAACCACACCACCAACTCCCTCAGTGTCAATTTCCTCCTTACCCAGGAAAGCCAATAGTCCTGCAGGCCATGTCACTGGCAAGTCTGACGAGTCCTCTCCTGCCTGGGATTCCTCCGATGCATCCTTGAGTGTAACGCCTACTGCTGCTGGCGCTGCTGTTGTTGCTGCTGGGAGTCGATCGTCATCCCAGAGGGGAAGTCGGAAGACCACTTGTACTACTTCCAGTAAGCAATTGACTGTCCAACAGTCCTTTGCGAGGAAGATGAAATATCACAGCAGTCATCCTGCTGCAAAGCGGATAACTCAGGCCTTGACAACTATGTTGGTGTTGGACGTGCATCCAGTATCCGCCGTTAGTTCACGGGGAACTAGAGAATTGCTTGAGGTAGTGTGCCCCCGTTACCAAATACCATCTAGGTTCCACTTCTCTAGGCAGGCGATACCGAGAATGTACACGGACGTCAGAAAAATACTCACCAGTGTCCTAAAAAATGCAGTTGTACCCAATGTCCACTTAACCACGGACATGTGGACAAGTGGAGCAGGGCAGACTCAGGACTATATGACTGTGACAGCCCACTGGGTAGATGTATTGCCTCCCGCAGCAAGAACAGCAGCGGCGGCACCAGTAGCAGCATCTCGCAAACGCCAACTCGTTCCTAGGCAGGCTACGCTTTGTATCACCGCTTTCCAGAATACGCACACAGCTGACAACCTCTTACGGCAACTGAGGAAGATCATCGCAGAATGGCTTACCCCAATTGGACTCTCCTGGGGATTTGTGGCATCGGACAACGCCAGCAATATTGTGCGTGCATTACATCTGGGCAAATTCCAGCACGTCTTATGTTTTGCACATACCTTGAATTTGGTGGTGCAGAATTATTTAAAAAATGACAGGGGCGTGCAAGAGATGCTGTCGGTGGCCAGAAGAATTGCGGGCCACTTTCGGTGTACAGGCACCGCGTACAGAAGACTGGAGCACCACCAAAAACACCTGAACCTGCCCTGCCATCATCTGAAGCAAGAGGTGGTAACGAGGTGGAATTCAACCCTCTATATGCTTCAGAGGATGGAGGAGCAGCAAAAGGCCATTCAAGCCTATACATCTGCCCACGATATAGGCAAAGGAGGTGGAATGCACCTGTCTCAAGCGCAGTGGAGAATGATTTCAACGTTGTGCAAGGTTCTGCAACCTTTTGAACTTGCCACACGTGAAGTCAGTTCAGACACTGCCAGCCTGAGTCAGGTCATTCCCCTCATCAGGCTTTTGCAGAAGAAGCTGGAGGCATTGAAGGAGGAGCTAAAACAGAGCGATTCCGCTAGGCATGTGGGACTTGTGGATGGAGCCCTTAATTCGCTTAACCAGGATTCATGGGTGGTCAATCTGTTGAAATCAGAGCACTACATTTTGGCCACCGTGCTCGATCCTAGATTTAAAACCTACGTTGGATCTCTCTTTCCGGCAGACACAAGTCTGCAGAGGTTCAAAGACCTGCTGGTGAGAAAATTGTCAAGTCAGGCGGAACGCGACCCGTCAACATCTCCTCCTTCACATTCTCTCGCAACTGGGGGTGCTAGGAAAAGGCTACGAATTCCGAGCCCACCCGCTGGCGGTGATGCAGGGCAATCTGGAGCGACTGCTGATGCTGACACCTGGTCCGGACTGAAGGACCTGCCAACGATTACTGACATGTCGTCTACTGTCACTGCATATGATTCTCTCACCATTGAAAGAATGGTGGAGGATTATATGAGTGACCGCATCCAAGTAGGCACGTCAGACAGTCCGTACGTATACTGGCAGGAAAAAGAGGCAATTTGGAGGCCCTTGCACAAACTGGCTTTATTCTACCTAAGTTGCCCTCCCTCCAGTGTGTACTCCGAAAGAGTGTTTAGTGCCGCCGCTCACCTTGTCAGCAATCGCCGTACGAGGTTACTTCCAGAAAATGTGGAGAAGATGATGTTCATTAAAATGAATTATAATCAATTCCTCCATGGAGACATTCACCAGCAGCAATTGCCTCTAGAAAGTACACGGGGACCTGAGATCAGAGCCGGCCCTAACCAATATGATGCCCTAGGCAAGATTTTGGCTGGTGCCCCCTAGCACCACCGCTAGTTCCGCCTCTGACCCTGCACCCCTTTCCCAGCACCAGGCCAAAAAGGTATGTGTTTTTGCTGGCAAGGGGCATGGCCACACAATAGTACCCCCAATTCAACTTATGCCTCACAGTAGTGCAACTTTATTCACAATTTAGCATACGATAATGCATCTTATTTGCATTGCTATGTAGGAAGGATGCACAAGCAGCTTCCGCTGATTAAAAAGATATGCGGCATGCCTATATACTGTGTGCGACTGTGACTGTATCTGCATAAAAAATGCTACACACACAGAATATAGGCATGCTGCATATCATTTTAATCAGCAGAATCTGCTTGTGCCCCTAGGCATACCAGATGCCCTAGGCAATTGCCTAGTTTGCCTATGCCTAAGGCCGGCTCTGCCTGAGATGGTGGATTCCAGTGGGGACGAATTAATAATCTGTGAGAAGGGGGATGTACACAGTGAAAGGGGTGATGAATCGGACAATGATGATGAGGTGGACATCTTGCCTCTGTAGAGCCAGTTTGTGCAAGGAGAGATTGATTGCTTCTTTTTTGGTGGGGGCCCAAACCAACCAGTCATTTCAGTCACAGTCGTGTGGCAGACCCTGTGGCTGAAATGATGGGTTCGTTAAAGTGTGCATGTCCTGTTTATACAACATAAGGGTGGGTGGGAGGGCCCAAGGACAATTCCATCTTGCACCTCTTTTTTCTTTCATTTTTCTTTGCGTCATGTGCTGTTTGGGGAGTATTTTTTTGAAGGGCCATCCTGCGTGACACTGCAGTGCCACTCCTAGATGGGCCAGGTGTTTGTGTCCACCACTAGGGTCGCTTATCTTAGTCACACAGCTACCTCATTGCGCCTCTTTTTTTCTTTGCGTCATGTGCTGTTTGGGGAGTATTTTTTTGAAGGGCCATCCTGCGTGACACTGCAGTGCCACTCCTAGATGGGCCATGTGTTTGTGTCGGCCACTAGGGTCGCTTATCTTAGTCACACAGCTTCCTCATTGCGCCTCTTTTTTCTTTGCGTCATGTGCTGTTTGGGGAGTATTTTTTTGAAGGGCCATCATGTCTGACACTGCAGTGCCACTCCTAGATGGGCCAGGTGTTTGTGTCGGCCACTTGGGTCGCTGAGCTTAGTCACACAGCTACCTCATTGCGCCTCTTTTTTTCTTTGCGTCATGTGCTGTTTGGGGAGTATTTTTTTGAAGGGCCATCCTGCGTGACACTGCAGTGCCACTCCTAGATGGGCCAGGTGTTTGTGTCGGCCACTAGGGTCGCTTAGCTTAGTCACACAGCTACCTCATTGCGCCTCTTTTTTTCTTTGCGTCATGTGCTGTTTGGGGAGTATTTTTTTGAAGGGCCATCCTGCCTGACACTGCAGTGCCACTCCTAGATGGGCCAGGTGTTTGTGTCGGCCACTTGTGTCGCTTAGCTTAGCCATCCAGCGACCTCGGTGCAAATTTCAGGACTAAAAATAATATTGTGAGGTGTGAGGTGTTCAGAATAGACTGGAAATGAGTGTAAATTATGGTTATTGAGGTTAATAATACTATGGGATCAAAATGACCCCCAAAATATGATTTAAGCTGTTTTTTAGGGTTTTTTGAAAAAAAACACCCGAATCCAAAACACACCCGAATCCGACAAAAAAAATTCGGTGAGGTTTTGCCAAAACGCGTTCGAACCCAAAACACGGCCGCGGAACCGAACCCAAAACCAAAACACAAAACCCGAAAAATTTCCGGTGCACATCACTAGTGTATACAGAGGCTTCACTGTGTCTAATGACACCTGGTGCACAATCCATAAACCATCAACACGTCTCAGACATGCACGTCCGAAAAGGTGGCGTGGTCTGTCATAAATAGGGTATGACCTTGTGGGAAATCTCAATTGTATCACTCTGGGGCGTGCTCAGCATTTCCGGAGAAGCCAGGCTGCCTCCTGAGACTAGTGCCTGCATCGCCGGAGAATGTCAAACTGCAGTACCCATCTCCTGTCACTGTGGAGGAACCGGCATTTTGGTGTCACCCCCTCCAAGATGACACCTGGGTGCTGCCTGCAGTCCCCACACCCTATAGTGATGCCACAGTGTGTATATACAAATCCAGTGAGGTTCAGCACTCCAGATCCTGTGTAAAAAGTTTACCATGGGGCCAGCATAATCATTGTAATAACAACCACTAATCCCAAATGCAGGAAAAAAATAAATGCACTTATCTATACAGAGGAGAATGTTTTTGGATGCCCAAAGTAATGTGAGCCAATCAGAGCAATTAAATTGTTGCTCTGATCGGGCACACGTTACTTTTTAAGCACCCAGATAGACAGAGTTTAGCCAAGCAATGCAGCTAAAGTCAACTAAAATAGTGCCTGCAACGTGAAATGTCCCATTTGGGGCACTTTTTACACATTTGTACCCGCCACTTCAGGAGGTTGCGAGCAGAAATTTTGACGCTTTACCAAAATGGCAGAACAATTGAATTGCTGACATCGTGCACCATCTAGTGGCCGGACATAAAATATTGAATTGCCCCCAAGGAGTCTAGGTAACAGGTGTTCTTACTTTCTTTATAATTTTCCCTTTAGGGGAAGATTCAATTATTTTACCACAGGTGAAAACTGGAGGTAGCCTCAATTAGCCTCCCACTTGTTAACGCCTGTGAACGGATTTGTGAGTTAACCCCATCG
The DNA here is from genome assembly GCF_028390025.1 of Pseudophryne corroboree. Classification (NCBI taxonomy): domain Eukaryota; kingdom Metazoa; phylum Chordata; class Amphibia; order Anura; family Myobatrachidae; genus Pseudophryne; species Pseudophryne corroboree. The sequence continues at coordinate 210,364,991 of NC_086448.1, forward strand.
CAGCTCCTGGTAACCGCCAAGTTGTCAGGAATTTTTTACAGGCAGTTGAGAAAAAATCCCTGATGACTGGTGGCTTTTTGGCTAGTTGAATAGCCCTGGGGGTTTAATTAGCCTTCAGTAATCTACCACAGCTAATTGAATTCCCCCTTAATGTGGTTTACCACTGCACATTGGTGGTCATTCCGAGTTGTTCGCTCGCAAGCTGCTTTTAGCAGCTTTGCACACGCTAAGCCGCCGCCTACTGGGAGTGAATCTTAGCATAGTAGATTTGCGAACGAAAGATTAGCAGATTTGCGAATAGACAGTTCTTAGCAGTTTCTGAGTAGCTCGAGACTTACTCTGCCACTGCGATCAGTTCAGTCAGTTTCGTTCCTGGTTTGACGTCACAAACACACCCAGCGATCGGCCAGACACTCCCCCGTTTCTCCAGACACTCCCACGTTTTTCACAGAAACGGTAGCGTTTTTTCGCACACTCCCATAAAACGGACAGTTTCCGCCCAGAAACACCCACTTCCTGTCAATCACATTACGATCACCAGAACAAAGAAAAAACCTTGTAATGCCGTGAGTAAAATACCTAACTGCATCGCAAATTTACTTGGTGCAGTCGCACTGCGGACATTGCGCATGCGCATTAGTGACTAATCGCTCCGTTACGGAAAAAAAATAATGAGCGATCAACTCGGAATGACCACCATTATTGGACTCTAGCAGCCACCTTTTATAGTGAAGAGTTCCCCATATTTCTATATCACCATACACCTTGTTTATTTGACCACACCTGGGGTAGTATCTACTATGAAGGTGCTAAGTTTGTCATCATTTAACTGTATATATGTTGACCCTAACCACCACTGATGGCTGTGAGAATGCCCCCGCCCCTCAGCTCTAGTACGGAACTGCTAAATTTGGGGAATTCAACCAACATGCAGCCCCCCAGCTGTTGTGTTACCACACGTATCAGCATGTCCTGTCAGAGTGTTAGCATGCTCTAATAGCAAAACTGTGGCAGGACATGCTGGGATGTGTAGTTCCACAACTGCTGTATAGCCGCATGTTGAATTCCAGTGTGCTTTGTCTATTATACAGCATTATAGATGTTACCACACTCCCAATAATAGCTTGGACCGATATAAACACCAATAGGCACACAGTTGCTATAAATACAATGAAATGCAACTTTAATTCCTTAACGAGGTGAGATATTCTCCTTTATATAGTGTTTCAAATGTGTCAAATCTTCCTCTGCAGGCAAGTGTTACAGCCAAACTCCACTTCTTCCAGGAGAGCTCATCTAAAAACAGAATAAAGCAACATATCCTTATATTACATATACAGTATGTAATGGGATGTGATAAAATCAGACAAACTTGCAGTGCAATTATTGTATATATCTCATGGCATACCTCCCAACTGTCCTGAATACAGCGGGACAGTCCCGCTAATTGGACACTGTCCTACTGTCCCACCCGCGGGCCACAGTGTCCTGCGGGCGGGGGACGACAACAGTTGGAAGAGCCAGTGATCACCGCTGCTCTGCTTTGCAAAGCAGTCGGTGATCACTGAATAGATGCCGTGCGCACGACATCTATTAGTGTAGGGAGTGGAGCGGGGGTTGCCCAGCTGCTCAGGGAGCGCTGGGTACACCCCCGAAATTATGAAAATGGTACCTGCCCCCTTCACTCAAGGCCATGCCCCTTTCCAGATGCGACCGCAAATTTCTCAAAAAAACTTTTTAGACGTTGTCATTATGGGGTATTGTGTGTAGAATTTTGAGGGGAAAAAAATATTTATTCCATTTTGGAATAAGGCTGTAACATACAAAATGTGGAAAAAGTGAAGCGCTGTGTATACTTTCCGGATGCACTGTACTTAAGACCGCAGGAGCATTCAAGTAGATATATAACGGATGTAGAATTACAGTTCATAAAGTGCGTAATTTCATATTGTTTACACTCATTAAAGTTAGAGAGTTTTTTCCAATTCGGAAAAACACATAAACAGGTAAACATGTACTGTAGTTCACGAACACAACATATTGTAAGCATTACTTTAAAGTTGGTGCTGTCATCTACATGCAAATGTTGGAACTGTTGTTGGAGACTGATACATCTGCAGCACATCAATTACAACAATCAGACATGATGATAAATAAAATAATATATTGTGAGACAGTCATATTCACAACCCTTTGGTGATAGATCAGATGCTGTGCTGGAGAGATAAATGAGAGGGGGCAGTGGGGGTAATCAGACCTGATCACTCGCTAGCAGTTTTTTGCAGCTCTGCGATCAGATAGTTGCAGCGTACAGGGGAGTGTATTTTAGCTGTGCAAGTGTGCGAACGCGTGTGCAGCCGAGCGATACAACTAAACTTTGTGCAATTTCTGAGATGCCCAGAACTTACTCAGCTGCTGCGATCACTTCAGCTTGTCCGAGGCCGGAATTGACGTCAGACACCCGCCCTGCAAATACTTGGACACGCCTGCATTTTTCCAAACACTCCCAGAAAACGGTCAATTGACACTCACAAATGCCTTCTTCCTGTCAATCTCTTTGCGATCGGCTGTGCGAATGGACTCTTCGTAAAACCCATCACACAGCAACGACCTGCTTTGTAGCCGTGTGACACGCCTGCGCATTGCGGTGCATACGCATGCTCAGTTCTGACCTGATCGCAGCGCTGCAAACAACGCTAGCGAGCGATCAGGTCTGAATTACCCCCCATGTCTGTGGGCCACAGGATGAAAACTACAGAAGAAGGAAAGCAACTAGAGGGTGCCCGACGGAACTACACTCACTCACTCACACCCTTTGTACACTGCACCTCCCCCCATATACTGCACCTACTGTATATACACTCCACCACCATCCACTTCCATATTCTGCACCCCACCACCACATACTGCTCTATATACACTGCACCCCCATACCTCTCCATATAGTGCCCCCGCCATATACCACATACTCTGCTATCACTCTTCCATATACTGTGCTGCAACCCCAGGTTACTTACCATCATGGGACTCGGCAACAAGTAGCAGCAATAAGCAGGAAACAAATGCAGGAACCACCAGACAGTCCCACAGCGCTCAGAACAGAGGCATCAGGGACAAGTGTGACAACTTACCGGTGGGGGAAGAAAGTGAATCAGTTGGCAGGATGGGGTGGGAGCCTGTGTGGTGTGAGCAGTGCGGTGACCAGGAGGAGGAGGGGTTGGTGCTGGGGCAACAGGCAGATAACTAGCTCAGCTGCTTTATATATATTACATACCGGTGGAGGGGCAGGGTCCTGTGCTCGCCCCCCCTCCCACCACCACCCGCACAGGCCATGCCCAGAACCCTCCGACCAGCTACTGGTGGCTACTGGTTTTCTTTACCCCCACACTAGCCAGGAGGTTTGCGGGGACTGGTGAGCTTACACATGCCAGGACTGGTGTATATAGTGTAGCCTGACAATTACAGAGATACAGCATCTATATATAGGATAATGCTACACACACACACACATACACACACACACACACACACACACACACACACACAGCTGCTCAGTATGACAGAGGCCGGGCTTCCAGCAACACAACACCAGAAACCTGTCAGCTCCTTTGTGAGTAGAAGAGGTCGGGTTTGGAGATATTATGATATAAGCAAAGATATGTAAGTTGGTGTAGTTTGGTTAATGGCCTTGTGTGTCAGTTAAAAGATTTTATATTGAATACGGTAAAGTACAGGTAACCAATGGGGGGACTGACAGAGTGGATCCGCAGACGATGAACGTCTAGCCAGGAAGATTAGCCTCGCATCTGCATTCAGAATGGATTTTAATTGTTAGAGTCTCTTTTTGGTGAGACCAGTAAGAAGACAAGATAATGAGAGCATGGATTACAGTTTTTTGCAGTGTTTTGTGTAAGGTATGGTCAAATGTTGTATAGATGCATGTAACATGATTTTGAGAGATTGAATGTGGGGAACTAAGGACAGTTCAGAGTCAAGTATGACACCTAGGCAGCCAGCTTGTGGAGTAGTATTGATTGATGAGTTCTCTACAGTGATAGAGATATCAGGTTGGTAACTACTATTGGCTGGTGGAAATATAATTCATTCTGTTTTGGAATTATTAAGTGTGAAATAGAGAGATGACATCCAAGATGAAATGGCAGAAAGCCATTCAGTGACATGGATTAATACAAATGGTGACAAATATCGGGAGGATAGGTAGAAGATACTGAAATTCAAAAGAGCTGACCAGCTGGCCAAGAGATGTGGTATAGATTGAGAAAAGCAGAAGACCTAAGACTTGGCCTTGCGGTACTCCAACTAATAGATGTAGTGAAGAGGAGGTGGAGTCAGAGAAGCAGACACTGAAAGAGCGATTAGATAGGTAGGATGAGAACCAAGAAAGGGCTGTGTCCTGAAGACCTAAAGATTATAGTGTTTGTATAAGAAGAGAGTGGCCAACAGTGTAAAAAGCGGCAGAAAGATCTAGAAGAATAAGAAGTGAGCACTGGCTTTTAGACTTAGCAGTGACCAGATCATTCACTACTTTAGTCAGTGCTGTCTATGGAGCGTTGGAATCGAAAGCCTGACAGAAGTGGGTTCAGTCAGTTGTGTGAGTTAAGAAAGTGTGTGAAGCGAGTGTAGGCAAGTTTGTATATCTCCACGGCCTACTGTAGGTACATAGCCCTAATTGTATCTACATTTAATTTAATTTGATATTTATGGTCCAGTTAGTCATTTTGTTTAAATGTTTCTAAAGTTACTGCTGTATCTTGTCAGCCCAAGATAGCTTATCAGCAAATATGGACACCTTACTCTCTAGGTCATTTAGAAAGTAACAATAAAAAATAAAAAAAACACTGAAAAGGGCATGGCTCAATAATGTTTCCTAGGCTACACCATTTATAACCTGTGCCCATCTATAGATAGCATTGCCTATCCTGCAGAAGTTCTAGAAAGAAATGCTTTCCGGAGCTTGCTGCATGCCAACACATTGCAGCAATATAGAATTCTATGGGGACATTTGTGTTATGAGTCTGCAGCAGTTATCTCTGATTTCTGCTGCAGACCCTTTTTAATACATATGTTACGGCATATCTATTGCAGTAAACCTCCGAAAATGACATCCCGTCCTCATTGTTTATTGTGTGTTTCAATGTTATTTTTATTTCATATATTTAAAAAAAAAAAAAAATCCCATTTGGTCTATACTGTAACTTGAATACTTATCTGAGCTGATTATACTTTATGCTACTAAAAAATATACATTTTGTAGCTCTGTTATTTGCATTGTATTTTTGCTTTGCTGTTGCAAGGGCCTTATAGTAATTGAAATGATGGGAAACGTGGTATATATTTGCAACAGTGGTATATATTTTAAACATAGGAACACATTCAAATATTAACTAGTACAAACAGGGCCACTGCAAACATTAGGGAAAACCAAGGTGGTGGCCTGTGGTGCTGCTGGTTAGGTGGCACTTGAACTAGCCACATCCTGGGCACAACAATGAGTTGAGATGAATCATTGCACCTGCCCTATAGATCTGGGGAATGCCTTCATTTGCAATATCTGCTGATGACACAAATAGGCTCATGGTCCATGGTACTTTTTTTGAGACATCACATTGCCTCTTGGGGGACTCTGGCATGACACCTTTGATCCTTAATGACTCAAAAAACAATGCTAGGATAACCGAGGAGGAAAAGAGTAGAAGGTCAGAGATCGATTAAGATAATCTTCGGACTGAAATACACTAATACCGCTTTCAGATCGCAAATGCCGGATCCCACCCGGGAAGAGAAACGTGTCCTTACCGGGTGGGATCCGGCATTTGCTCTGCTTTGCTGGCTTTCCGACCCGGCAATATACCGGGTCGGTTGCCATATGAGCGGGGTGGCACAGCAGGAGCGGGGGTGGAGGCGGCGCTGGGAGATAAGCTCATCTCCTGCGCCGCCTCTCCCTATGCTGTGAATGGGAGCCGTGTCGCATCGACACGGCTCCCATTCACACTGCGCCTAACCTGGTAATAACCCTTCTTTTTTACCAGGTTGAATTACCGGGTCAGGCGACCCGCTAATTCGGGCAAAGTGCTTTCACATCGCACACTGACCCGTGTCCGATGTGAAAGGGGTATTAGATTGCTGAAAAAGAGATTGAATCCAGCTGAAAAGGAAGGTAAATAAAATAATGTTTTCTAAAGAAAGCATTTCAATAGAAGAAACCAATACATGTTAAGTCTATCATATCCAAAATTTCAAAACACAAAATATTCCGAAATATGTAATTTTTTACAGGTGACGGTGATAGTGACACCTTTTCTTTTCGATGGTTCAATGTACACAAACTTTGTTTCGTGCACAAAATTATAAAAAAAATATTGTATAATATTAGGCACTGCTGGTAGCATGATGTTTAATAAAGGTAGCACTGGCGACACGGTGGGTTTTGGGGGTCCCTATGTGTCTCCCCATGTCAGAGATACTCAATGGCACATCCATCACTTGGATGGATTAGGAGGAAAGACCCGCGATAACTTGGCCATGTACAGTAGGCAGGTCAGAGGTTGCACCTCTGAAGTATCATTGTCCAAGTGCCCAGTAGGGAGGGACATTGGAAGTTCTCCATGAAATGATGGCTAGGCTTTCACCTCTGAAACTTTTGATGCAGTGGAAAGAATTTGATGGAAAAAACTGTGCAATGGTTCACACCACTGGCACAACTTCATCCCAGTCGCCCAGGGGCCATTCAGATGTTGTCCATCCTCCCATGTCTACTCATAAAACAAATGACACACCCATGTCCTATAAAAATGAGTTGTATCATCTGATTCAGTAGTCCCCATCCAGTTGCAGCTCATTTTCCACAAACCTGTTATAGCTCCCATGGATGCAGAACCATGCAACTTTGGACTGCTAATTAGATGCATGTACAGAGGGAATTCTCATCGAATGATTAATGTGCAGTAGCGTAAAAATCACTCATTCCATCTGTAATCTTTGTGATCACGAGACAATAGAGGACATTTTAGTGACTGCAAGAGAATACAGAAAGCATTTTAGTGACCGCCAGACAATATTGACAGCAATTTTGTGACCGCCAGATAATACTAAGCAATTTTGTGACTGCCAGACAATACTGAGAGCAATTTAATGACCATCATGCAATACTGATATCATTTTAAACCGCTAAATGCATTTTTGTGACCAGATTCCTGCACTTGCTCCACACCTGTTCTGCAAAGTGGTAAATTGTGGATTGCATTTGGAAACCCCCCTGTAGAAATCCTGCATTTGCCCCTGCCCTGCACCTTCTATAGCTACGCCATTGGGGTGAGGGTTACCCATCCTTCTCTGGGTGATAAGCTAGTTGGGGAGAGAACCAGGTGTAGGATTAGATACTCCCTGATACTTGTAAGATCTGCAGGCTGCCTGCGGCTGTGGCTGCTGCTGCTGGGTCTTTAAGCAGAAATGTGCTGAGGACACGCCCCTTCTTGCTCTTAAAGCAGCTATTTACCTAAAACATTGTGTAAAAAACTAACGCCAGGGTGAGGCCCAGGACGGGACAGCACAGCCGGTCATGCTGCTCACAAACTATCCTTTGCGACAGGCATCTGGCACCCCATTACTGACAACAGGGGCAGAACATCAAGGTGCTGGGGAGTACATGCTGTGTACGTTATGATTTATTAAAGTTCAGTAAATAAAATACTGCACAGAAGTAAAATAATCATGACTAGAAAGTACATTTGCAAAGACTGAAAAAATAAAATATAAAATCAAAATATAATTAAGAATACTCCAAAAAACACACTTTATTGGCTTAAACCAAAGTGGGTATTTTTACAGACAATAATGTCATAGGCTGCTCTGTCCAGTCTGTGCTTTGCCATATGGCATAACTTAGCTAAGGGTCCTTCTTGCAGGAAACAGAAGTATTCCAGGTCATCAGTCTCTGTGTGCAGATGGTCATCAGGGGAACCCACCCCTCCCCACTCTAGTAAGTGACATGGAGACCTGTTAAGTGCACATATGGGGAAGAGAAATGGCCTCTTTAAATACACTCTCCTATTAATAAAAAAGTTCCTTCCTGGCCATGTGTACCAAACCTGTCACTCACCTCTGACCTTGCAACACGCGAGAACCGCAAACTAAAGCACCTTTATTTTTACAAACAGTAAAAGTCAATGAATTAATTTAATTTGCAGTACTGTGTCCAGGCACAGGCAGGCACTCAAAGGATTTAGAAAATGACATGCAACATATGATTAAAACTAAAACTTTCCACTAAAATCAATATATAAGGCTTAATTTGGGTTGGATCGTAAATCGCAATCCAACCGGAATTTTTACGATCGCCCCACTGGCTATAGTGCAGCACCCGTCCTGCGAATGCGAATGCACTTTCTGCTGGGGGGGGGGGGGCGCAGAAAATGCAATTGCATCTGCCTGACAATCAGGAAGAGGTGGTCGCAGGTTGGGGGTGGGGCGGGCAATGCTCCGTTTCCAGGGAGGAGACGGAGCGTTGCAGGGGAGGTGCAGCACGAATGGAACGCAGAGGTGGCCAAACAGAGGCGTTTTGGAGGCATGATCAAGAACGTGGCGGCAGGACTCCAGTGGGCGCAGCTAAGCTGCGCAGACAGGAGTCATCCTCTGTTTCTGCAAATTTCTAAATGTTGAAGGGTGGTTGCGATCCCCAGCATGCTAGGAAAATGATAGCAAATTCTGCTAATTAGCAGAATTTGCTATCCTTACTGAGTTAGGGCCATAGTACAGGGTGGCTATAATAAAACCTCTGCATATTCACCGTTGTCTGTAGCTCACTCGTCTAACAATCAGAATATAACCAAATTTCGTAAGGAGACAATTAGGACATGGAAAGCAAATGTGTACAATGTGTATAATCCTCTAGATCCTCCCAGGGTTTGTGCATGTGCTGCCAGAGGACAGGTAAGTAATCATGTAACTCAACGTTCAAACATATCACCAGCCATTGACTGTCTCTTGGATACGATGATGGTGCAGGTACTGGAACAGCGGGGTTGCGGGTAATAGCATCTAAAGGGAGATTTACTAAGCAGTGATAAAAGTGGAGAAGTGAGCCAGAGAAGAAATTGCCCATGGCAACCAATCAGCATTGACGTTACATTTATAATTTGCATACTATAAAAGTATACAGAGCAGCTGATTGGTTGCCATGGGCACTTCTCCACTGGCTCACTTTTCCACTTTTATCACTGCTTAGTTTATGTCCCCTAAGGGCAAAATCTTCATCTCCCACTATGTCACTCATACACAGTAAGTAGATGGTGCCGTGCATGCGCAGGTATAGCAGACCCTCCAACATGACCCGCCCCACTAGGTACAAAATGCTCTGTTCCTGGACTTCCCTCTTAATTTATGATTTCCATCACCTGTGTTGAACTAGTTAAATGATAAGAAAGCTGTTTCTTCAGGTGATGGCAATAATAAATTAAGAGGGAAGTCCAGAAACAGAGCATTTTGTACCTAGTGGGGCGGGTCATGTTGGAGGGTATGGTATAGTAGTGGTGGCCATCTTGGTAAGGAAATGACGCAGCATCCCTGGAGTAGCCATATTTGGAGACTGTGCAGTACTGCTCTCCACTTCTAATACTACTTACACTAAAACATGGCAATCAGCCTGGATCACAGCTGGTTACAAGTGAATTAATATTCTGCATCCACCTGAATACTACTTCAGCCCAACAATGAGCTGCCATGACTATCTGCAGTTGTCAGAGAGATTTACCACAAATTTATCAAGGAAAGCGGTGGTACCATCTTTCCTCCGGTGCATCATATTCTCTACTCCCTTCACTGGCTGCCTGTAAGAATCAATTTCAAGATTGGCTTACTGACATTCAAAGCCCTACATGACCAAGGCCCCTACAGCTCACAAATTCAGTACACCCCCAGATTAATCGATTTCTCTGTAAAGGATGAACTTGCTACGTGTGTTTTGCACAGAAATGAGGCCACCTGCTGTGCCTTGCAGGTGCGGCTCTCCCCGCGAAGCCATGCCCCCTAATTTCAGATGCGCATCTGCACTATGCACAAAGGTCCCTCTTCCTGACTTCAGAGGTATGCTAACAGCCAGATAATGTCTGATCCCTGAAAATAAATAAATTACACTCGTAAGGTCACAAGGTGCTCGTAGTGATTTCAGATGCCCAATGCTGTTTTAAAATCGATTCTTCATTACTTGTATTCGTTTTGTATTGTGATACTGTGAAAATGTGTAAAGTGATCTCATAAATGGCTCCCAGGAAGAATTTATCAATGAAACTTGATCTACCATAGTCCCTTTCAGAAATGCAGTGCATAGTTTGTGTGAAATTGCTCCTCTGGAGAAGGTTTCTCTTGGTAGTGTGCAGTGTACCTTCAAGAGATACGCCATAAACAACAGTGTACGTGATCACCCATGACCTGGACAACCTTGAGTGACCACAAAACAGGAGGAAAAATGTATCAGAGTGTGTTCCAAATAGGACAAATTCAAAACAGCTCATCAGGTCCATGCTGCTCTGATGGAAAATAGGAAGAAAAATGTGTCAATCACGAATATAGCCAGTGGCTTTAAGGTCTGTCCTGCAGACCGAAAACCATTGCTTAGGCCCAGAAATAAAAAGAAGAGACTATTGTGGGCTAAAGAGCATTGGAGCTGGATCACCAGTCAGTGGAAGAAGGTCCTTTTCACATACGAATCAAAAATTGAGGTGTTTGTGTCCAAGAGGCGCAAGTTAGTTTGTAGTTCCAGAGGCAAATGAATACTTCCTGTTTGCATTCAGCCCACAGTCAAGCATGGAGGAGTTCCATTATGGTCTGGGGATGTTTCAGAGCTGTGCGTTTGGTGACTTCATAAAATTTGAAGAAGTCATGGTCACTACATCAAGATAATGCAAGATAATGACCCAAAACATACCTTCAGTCTTTGCAAAAAGTAAGTTCAGTCAAAACAACGACAACAGGTGCTGAAGAACATGGCTTGGCAACCTCAGAGTCCTGACTGCAATCCAGTTAAAATCCTTTAGGATCATCTGGATAGCTGTGTTCAAGATGTGCAAGTAATGTGCCAAAATCACCTTTGAGAATGGCTACAAGGCAAGTGGGCTTCAATTGGAGCTGAAACTTTAGACAAGATGACTGACAGAATGCCCCGCGTTTGCACTGCTGCGATCGCCGCTAAGGGTGAATACTTTGATAAGGGTAAAATTTAAGGAATCAAAACTCAATTTATTTCTAAACAATGAGAGACAATGATCTGTAGTGTACCTGCAACAGCATTTGATCCCTTACTGTCCAGCTCGATTAAGGTGATCTGTAGATAAAGGGCTATTAACTAGGGATGTGTGCCGACCCCTGTATTTTGAATTTGTTTTTGGTTCTGTATTAAGTTAACTTTGTTTTTTGGTTTTGGTTTTGCCAAAACTGCCCTCACATGTTTTGATTTTGGATATGTATTTTTTTTTAAATTGATAAAGACTGCTAAAGTCACATAATGTGGGGCATTTTTTTGTTACCACAGTATTATTAACCTTAACCATTAATAACATTCATTTCAGGAAAATTTTCACCATCTCACAGCTCATAATGACTATTCACACTGTGGGTAGTCACAGCAGTGGGGTACGGCCTGCGGTGTCACAGTGCAGCACCAGTACGAAAGATGTATAATAAATTCCTGCACTATAAAAAATAATAAATAATAAATTGCTAACTGCCTGTACTGTGATAATCTAGCTCAGCCAATATTACAATAAGAAGCTTAAAGCGACTGGAGTGAACATAGGTCATATCAGCCACTGGACTTGATGGACATAGCTTGGAGTCAGCACAGCAGCCACTGGACTGGATGGACAAAGCGTGAAGTCTGCACAGCAGCCAGGAGTGGATGTGCATTATACATACAGCGTGGAGAGACAGCACAGCAGCCAGGAGTAGATGAACACAGCCTGATAGGGTCTCATATAAAATCCAAAACCCGCGAGAATCTGACGCCGGGATAATGACTTTTTGTCTCGAAGTTCAGGTGCGCTCGGTTTTCTAGAAACCGATCCCGCTCATCTCTACTATTAACAGTACCTAGACTCTACATGCATTCATCTGGGGGTTGAACTTTCGGCTTTCCCAGGAGTCAAGGTGCAATACAGGAAAAAAAAAAATTCAACTAAATATTTTTTATACTTATAAAAAAAAATTAATTTCTGATCAATTATATTTTATATATACTTTTTTAAAATTTGGGAGCATCTGCACTGGAAGCCCAAGATTACACATGAGGGACACCAGTTGGCTTGTGAAAAGATAAGTCTATGCTTACCTCTGCTGGGCCGCCATCGACGGAGAACTGAACAGAACACAGCTGCCTCAGCCAGATTTTAATGATAAATAGTGGTTATAGATCTTGTAACGCACCAATATTCAATGATAAAAAAAATCTCTTGTACCACTGCATTGTGATTAGAGATGTGCACCGGACATTTTTCGGGTTTTGTGCTTTGGTTTTGGATTCGGTTCCGCGGCCGTGTTTTGGATTCGGACGCGTTTTGGCAAAACCTCCCTGAAAATTTTTTGTCGGATTCGGGTGTGTTTTGGATTCGGGTGTTTTTTTCCAAAAACCCCTCAAAAACAGCTTAAATCATAGAATTTGGGGGTCATTTTGATCCCATAGTATTATTAACCTCAATAACCATAATTTCCACTCATTTCCAGTCTATTCTGAACACCTCACACCTCACAATATTATTTTTAGTCCTAAAATTTGCACCAAGGTCGCTGGATGGCTAAGCTAAGCGACCCAAGTGGCTGACAGAAACACCTGGCCCATCTAGGAGTGGCACTGCAGTGTCAGACAGGATGGTACTTAAAAAAATTAGCCCCAAACATCACATGATGCAGAGATTAAAAAAAAAAAAAAGAGGTGCAAGATGGATTGTCCTTGGGCCCTTCCACCCACCCTTATGTTGTATAAACAGGACATGCACACTTTAACAAACCCATCATTTCAGTGACAGGGTCGGCCACACGACTGTGGCTGAAATGACTGGTTGGTTTGGGCCCCACCAAAAAAGAAGCAATCAATCTCTCCTTGCACAAACTGGCTCTACAGAGGCAAGATGTCCACCTCCTCCTCATCGTCTGATTCCTCACCCCTTTCACTGTGTACATCCCCCTCCTCACAGATTATTAATTTGTCCCCACTAGAATCCACCATCTCAGGTCCCTGTGTACTTTCTGGAGGCAATTGCTGGTGAATGTCTCCATGGAGGAATTGATTATAATTCATTTTGATGAACATCATCTTCTCCACATTTTCTGGAAGTAACCTCGTACGCCGATTGCTGACAAGGTGACCGGCTGCACTAAACACTCTTTCGGAGTACACACTGGAGGGGGGGGGGGGGGGACTTAGGTAAAATAAAGCCAGTTTGTGCAAGGGCCTCCAAATTGCCTCTTTTTCCTGCCAGTATACGTACGGACTGTCTGACGTGCCTACTTGGATGCGGTCACTCATATAATCCTCCACCATTCTTTCAATGGTGACAGAATCATATGCAGTGACAGTAAAAGACATGTCAGTAATCGTTGGCAGGTCCTTCAGTCCGGACCAGATGTCAGCACTCGCTCCAGACTGCCCTGCATCACCGCCAGCGGGTGGGCTCGGAAATCTTAGCCTTTTCCTCACAGCTCCAGTTGCGGGAGAATGTGAAAGAGGAGTTGTTGATGGGTCACGTTCCGCTTGACTTGACAAGTGTCTCACCAGCAGGTCTTTGCACCTCTGCACACTTGTGTCTGCCAGAAAGAGAGATACAACGTAGGCTTTAAACCTAGGATCGAGCACGGTGGCAAAAATGTAGTGCTCTGATTTCAACAGATTGACCACCCGTGAATCCTGGTTAAGCGAATGAAGGGCTCCATCCACAAGTCCCACATGCCTAGCGGAATCGCTCCGTTTTAGCTCCTCCTTCAATCTCTCCAGCTTCTTCTGCAAAAGCCTGATGAGGGGAATGACCTGGCTCAGGCTGACAGTGTCTGAACTGACTTCACGTGTGGCAAGTTCAAAGGGTTGCAGAACCTTGCACAACGTTGAAATCATTCCCCACTGCGCTTGAGTCAGGTGCATTCCCCCTCCTTTGCCTATATCGTCGGTAGATGTTCAGGCTTGAATGGCCTTTTGCTGCTCCTACATCCTCTGAAGCATATAGAGGGTTCGTTACCACCTTTTGCTTCAGATGATGGCGGGGCAGGTTCAGGAGTGTTTGCTGGTGCTCCAGTCTTCGGCACGCGGTGGCTGAATGCCGAAAGTGGCCCGCAATTCTTCGGGCCACCGACAGCATCTCTTACACACCCCTGTCATTTTTTAAAAAATTATGCACCACCAAATTCAATGTATGTGCAAAACATGGGACGTGCTGGAATTTGCCCACATGTAATGCACGCACAATATTGGTGGCGTTGTCCGATGTCACAAATCCCCAGGAGAGTCCAATTGGGGTAAGCCATTCTGCGATGATGTTCCTCAGTTTCCGTAAGAGGTTGTCAGCTGTGTGCCTCTTATGGAAAGCGGTGATACAAAGCGTAGCCTGCCTAGGAACGAGTTGGCGTTTGCGAGATGCTGCTACTGGTGCCGCCGCTGCTGTTCTTGCTGAGGGAGGCAATACATCTACCCAGTGGGCTGTCACAGTCATATAGTCCTGAGTCTGCCCTGCTCCACTTGTCCACATGTCCGTGGTTAAGTGGACATTGGGTACAACTGCATTTTTTAGGACACTGGTGACTCTTTTTCTGAGGTCTGTGTACATTCTCGGTATCGCCTGCCTAGAGAAATGGAACCTAGATGGTATTTGGTACCGGGGACACAGTACCTCAATCAATTCTCAAATTCCCTGTGAATTAACGGTGGATACCGGACACACGTTTAACACCACCGCAGCTGCCAAGACCTGAGTTATCCGTATTGAAGCAGGATGACTGCTGTGATATTTCATCTTCCTCGCAAAGGACTGTTGGACAGTCAATTGCTTACTGGAAGTAGTACAAGTGGTCTTCCGACTTCCCCTCTGGGATGATGATCGACCCCCAGCAGCAACAACAGTAGCGCCAGCAGCAGTAGGCGTTACACTCAAGGATGCATCGGATGAATCCCAGTTAGGAGAGGACTCGTCAGACTTGCCAGTGACATGGCCTGCAGGACTATTGGCGTTCCTGTCTAAGGAGGAAATTGACAATGAGAGAGTTGGTGGTGTGGTTTGCAGGAGCTTGGGTACAAGAGGAAGGGATTTAGTTGTCAGTGGACTGCTCCCGCTGTCACCCAAAGTTTTTGAACTTGTCAATGACTTCTGATGAATGCGCTCCAGGTGATGTATAAGGGAGAATGTTCCTAGGTGGTTAACCTCCTTACCCCTACTTATTACAGCTTGACAAAAGCAACACACGGCTTGACACCTGTTGTCCGCATTTCTGTTGAAATAATTCCACACCAAAGAGGTGATTTTTTTTGTAATTTGACCAAGCATGTCAATGGCCATATTCGTCCCACGGACAACAGGTGTCTCCCCGGGTGCCTGACTTAAACAAACCACCTCACCATCAGAATCCTCCTTGTCAATTTCCTCCTCAGCGCCAGCAACACCCATATCCTCATCCTGGTGTATTTCAATAGTGACATCTTCAATTTGACTATCAGGAACTGGGCTGCGGGTGCTCCTTCTAGCACTTGCAGGGGGCGTGCAAATGGTGGAAGGCGCCACCTCTTCCCGTCCAGTGTTGGGAAGGTCAGGCATCGCAACCGACACAATTGGACTCTCCTTGGGGATTTGTGATTTAGAAGAATGTACAGTTCTTTGCTGTGCTTTTGCCAGCTTAAGTCTTTTCATTTTTCTAGCGGGAGGATGAGTGCTTCTATCCTCATCTGAAGCTGAACCACTAGCCATGAACATAGGCCAGGGCCTCAGCCATTCCTTGCCACTCCGTGTCGTAAATGGCATATTGGCAAGTTTACGCTTCTCATCAGATGCTTTTAATTTTTGGGTCATTTTACTGAACTTTTGTTTTTTGGATTTTACATGCTCTCTACTATGACATTGGGCATCAGCCTTGGCAGAGGACATTGATGGCATTTCATCGTCTCGGCCATGACTAGTGGCATCAGCTTCAGCACGAGGTAGAAGTGGATCTTGATCTTTCCCTATTTTACCCTCCACATTTTTGTTCTCCATTTTTAATGTGTGGAATTATATGCCAGTAATATATCAATAGCAATGGCCTACTGTACTGTACTATATATGTATACTGTTGGTCACCAAAATGCTGCACTGTAATACTAGAAGCTATAGAAAAGTATATATATATTATTGTATATATATCAGTACAGAGCAGTGTAACTGTGACACGTGTCCTGACAAGCAGTATAGAAGCTGTAGAAAAGTATATATATTACTGTATATCAGTAGTAGTACAGAGCGGTATAACTGTGACCCATGTGTGTCCTGACAAGCAGTATAGAAGCTATAGAAAATGATTTAAAATTATTGTATATATCAGTACAGAGCGGTGTAACTGTGAAACATGTGTGTCCTGACAAGCAGTATAGAAGCTATAGTAAATGATTTAAAATTATTGTATATATATCAGTACAGAGCAGTGTAACTGTGACATGTGTCCTGACAAGCAGTATAGAAGCTATAGAAAAGTATATATATTACTGTATATCAGTATTAGTACAGAGCGGTGTAACTGTGACACATGTGTGTCCTGACAAGCAGTATAGAAGCTATAGAAAATGATTTAAAATTATTGTATATATCAGTACAGAGCGGTGTAACTGTGACACATGTGTCCTGACAAGCAGTATAGAAGCTATAGAAAAGTATATATATTACTGTATATCAGTAGTAGTACAGAGCGGTGTAACTGTGACACATGTGTGTCCTGACAAGCAGTATAGAAGCTATAGAAAATGATTTAAAATTATTGTATATATCAGTACAGAGCGGTGTAACTGTGACACATGTGTCCTGACAAGCAGTATAGAAGCTATAGAAAAGTTTATATATTACTGTTTATCAGTAGTAGTACAGAGCGGTGAAACTGTGACACATGTGTGTCCTGACAAGCAGTATAGAAGCTATAGAAAATGATTTAAAATTATTGTATATATCAGTTCAGAGCGGTGTAACTGTGACCCATGTGTCCTGACAAGCAGTATAGAAGCTATAGAAAAGTATACATATTATTGTATATATATCAGTACAGAGCAGTGTAACTGTGACACGTGTCCTGACAAGCAGTATAGAAGCTATAGAAAAGTATATATATTACTGTATATCAGTAGTAGTACAGAGCGGTGTAACTGTGACACATGTGTGTCCTGACAAGCAGTATAGAAGCTATAGAAAATGATTTAAAATTATTGTATATATCAGCACAGAGCGGTGTAACTGTGACACATGTATCCTGACAAGCAGTATAGAAGCTATGGATAAGTATTTATATTACTGTATATCAGTAGTAGTACAGAGCGGTGTAACTGTGACACATGTGTGTCCTGACAAGCAGTATAGAAGCTATAGAAAATGATTTAAAATTATTGTATATATCAGTACAGAGCGGTGTAACTGTGACACGTGTGTCCTGACAAGCAGTATAGAAGCTATAGAAAAGTATATATATTATTGTATATATATCAGTACAGAGCAGTGTAACTGTGACCCATGTGTCCTGACAAGCAGTATAGAAGCTATAGAAAATTATTTAAAATTATTGTATATATCAGTACAGAGCGGTGTAACTGTGACACGTGTGTCCTGACAAGCAGTATAGAAGCTTTAGTAAATGATTTAAAATTATTGTATATATATCAAGTCAGAGCAGTGTAACTGTGACACGTGTCCTGACAAGCAGTATAGAAGCTATAGAAAAGTATATATATTACTGTATATCAGTATTAGTACAGAGCGGTGTAACTGTGACACATGTGTGTCCTGACAAGCAGTATAGAAGCTATAGAAAATGATTTAAAATTATTGTATATATCAGTACAGAGCGGTGTAACTGTGACACATGTGTCCTGACAAGCAGTATAGAAGCTATAGAAAAGTATATATATATTACTGTTTATCAGTAGTAGTACAGAGCGGTGAAACTGTGACACATGTGTGTCCTGACAAGCAGTATAGAAGCTATAGAAAATGATTTAAAATTATTGTATATATCAGTACAGAGTGGTGTAACTGTGACCCATGTGTCCTGACAAGCAGTATAGAAGCTATAAAAAAGTATATATATTATTGTATATATATCAGTACAGAGCAGTGTAACTGTGACACATGTGTCCTGGCAAGCAGTATAGAAGCTATAGAAAAGTATATATATTACTGTATATCAGTAGTAGTACAGAGCGGTGTAACTGTGACACATGTGTGTCCTGACAAGCAGTATAGAAGCTAGAGAAAATGATTTAAAATTATTGTATATATCAGTACAGAGCGGTGTAACTGTGACTCATGTGTCCTGACAAGCAGTATAGAAGCTATAGAAAAGTATATATATATATTACTGTATATATCAGTACAGAGCAGTGTAACTGTGACACGTGTCCTGACAAGCAGTATAGAGGCTATAGAAAAGTATATATATTATTGTATATATCAGTACAGAGCGGTGTAACTGTGACCATGTGTCCTGACAAGCAGTATAGAAGCTATAGAAAAGTATATATATTATATACTGGTGGTCCCCAGTCCCCACAATGCAGCACACTGATCAGATATTTGCAGCACACTGAGCACAGATATGGAGCGTTTTCAGGCAGAGAACGTAGATATTTTCAGCACACTGAGCACAGATTATTTGCAGCACACTTAGCACAGATATTTTCAGCACTCTGAGCACAGATTACGGAGCTTTTCAGGGAGTGAACGCAGCCACGTCCTCTCCGTTCAATCTCCAAAGCACGAGTGAAAATGGCGGCGACGCGCGGCTCCTTATATAGAATACGAATCTCGCGAGAATCCGACAGCGGGATGATGAAGTTCGGGCGCGTTCTGGTTAACCGAGCAAGGCGGGAAGATCCGAGGCTGCCTCGGAACCGTGTAAAATAGGTGAAGTTCGGGGGGATTCGGATCCCGAGGAACCGAACCCGCTCATCTCTAATTGTGATAAATGGACTCCTCAGTCCTACCTACTCTTACATTCAGGTTAAGTGCGTACAGTTTGCATAACTCTTTAGTCTTTACTTTGCAACTTACTGCGCTTCCTTTAAATGAGCAGATAACTTCACCCAACCAAGCTCTGCTTTATTATGAATGAGTCTATCAGCACAACTCACTTCCCTTCACAGACCTTGAGACCCAGAGCTACTCATTCGACTACACTGTGTAAGCTGCGTTTGTACCGCTGACTGGTCTCATACACTGGATTCCTGCAGTTTACCATGCAGCATAATCTAGCAGGGGTGGATTGGCTCACCAAGAAGATTTCTGGTAGTCCAATGTGTCTGTGGGGCCTGTTTTGTGCGTTGTCATGTGGCCCCACCCCCAGGTGACAGGCAGCCCACCGCACTCAGTACACTGAATTGTCCTCATTCAATCTGTTATTCCATCTCTGCAGTACAGCAGCACCCCATAATTAGACCGCACCCCCATTAGGGCTGCTTACATATATTTCCCAGGCTGGTTTTCCATCCCAATCTGCCCCTGAAATCTAGCAAATAGGAAAAACAACCCTGTCCCCCATACTAAACTATGAGTATGAGACAGAGTTGGATTCTGCATCGGCCTGGGGTTCAATATACAGAGAATAATACAAAAGCCAAAATAGGACAATGGGGGTCATTCCGAGTTTTTCCCATCTTTGCCGATTTTCGCTATACTGCGATTAGCCGCTTACTGCGCATGCGCAAGGTTCGCAGTGCGCATGCGCTTAGTTATTTTACTCAAAAGTTAGGTATTTTACTCACGGCATAACAAAGCTTTTTCATCGCTGTGCTGATCATAGTGTGATTGACAGGAAGTGGGTGTTTCTGGGCGGAAACTTGCCGTTTTATGGGAGTGTGCGGAAAAACGAGTGGCTGGAGAAACGGGGGCGTGGTTGGGCAAACGCTGGGTGTGTTTGTGACGTCAAACCAGGAACGAAAAGGACTGAGCTGGTTGCAATGGCTGAGTAAGTCTAGAGCTACTCAGAAACTGCTAAGAAATTTCTATTCGCAATTCTGCTAATCTTTCGTTCGCAATTCTGCTAAGCTAAGATACACTCCCAGAGGGCAGCGGCTTAGCGTGTGCAATGCTGCTAAAAGCAGCTAGCGAGCGAACAACTCGGAATCACCCCCAATAAGTGTAGGTATTAAATATTTCCTATGCGTCCATATGGCGGTGCGCCCTGAGTCAAGAATAAAGGCAACTGCCAACTCTACTTATTAGTTTTACCAGGCTACAGGTCTCCCCGACATTTCCTTTGCGCCCCCCTAATGAACTATAAAATCACTTCTTACCCAGAGTCTGGACTCAAATTGTGTGTTGCTTAACTGATATGATCTGAAAATAGATAGCTAATCTCTACTTGAACCTAATTGTTCTAATTATATCCCATACAGTCCATCCAACTGGCCAAGTCCTAAATCAAAAATGATTCAGAACTTGAACCTAGGGCATATCTTAAGACCAAACCCTTAACCAACTTTAAACCTTAGCAGTAAACCTAGCTCAAGCTCTAAATCAGAGGTTCTCAAACTCGGTTCTCGGGGGCACACACAGTGCATGTTTTGCAGGTCTCCTCACAGAATCGCAAGTGAAATAATTAGCTCCACCTGTGGACCTTTTAAAATGTGTCAGTGAGTAATTAATACACCTGTGCACCTGCTGGGTTACCTGCAAAACATGCACTGTGTGTGCCCCCGAGGACCGAGTTTGAGAACCTCTGCTCTAAATGGTACCTCCGGTGATAGCTCCTCATGCAAAGCATCAGGTAACCTATTTATTATGGGCAGATTCAATTATTTGTAATTTCTTTTAACTATTCAGTTATTTTCCATAAAAATGGAACTGGACGCCACAGTCCAGGCTTACAGTAACACTACGCATGTGCTGTCGGTGAAGTCAGCTCGAACGTGTGCAAGAACCCCCAGGACTGGCTGGTGAAGCAGTAAAAGTCTTCCGAGTGCTGCAGAGGAAGTAAGCATCGCTCAGTTGCCCGGCAAACTTGTACTGGTAAGTTATGGTGATAGAAGGTTTGCTATAAGAACATTTTTACTCTCCTGGCATATTGAGAAACAGACCCCTGAACCTCCTTACCCAATTTTAAAAAAGAATTTGAAGAAACCCGCACGCAAAATAATGCCTTCACTCTGACAGCTTTGTATTTTTTGTAGAGCTGTACGATTCTGTGTTCTTGAAATACAAACACATGAACTTAGAGGTTTTGCATCGAATCGAATCTCAAATCGGAATCAAATTACATTATCCTAGCTGGTTTATCAATTTTATTTTATTTATTTTTTATTAATGTTTATTGATTTTTATTGATTTTAAATGAATCCAAAACCAGATAAAAAATCGAATCTGAACCAAAACACCTGACAGTGGTTTTGCCAAATCCAAAACACCATGAGTTAGAACCAAAACTAAAACACTGGGGTCCGCACACATCTATAATTTTTTGAGTTATTACCAGTACAGAGATCAGTATGACACAGGGACAAAACTATATAATCAGAGCAGCAATGTCACACCCATAAGTCAAAAGGCCACAATACATCACTGCTTGTATAAATTTGCTATTATTATTTATATCTATATAGAAGTGACCCTCTATTCTTATACCTTAACAGTGAGACTTACAGATGCGTCTTCATCAAAATCTCTTAGAAGACGTGTCCCTTTTGTGATTAACAAAAAATGCTGTACATGAAAACCATGGAAAATTATTTTAAGGAGGAAACACTTATTTGGAGATATTTGCGTGTCTGGAATGTCAGGTACCAGCTCTGTGAAACAACACTCTGTGCTATTTGAAGACATTAGTCACACAGGTTTTTACAATGTTTTTCCCATTTCCTTTCTCCCATCTCCTCTGTGGTCAGCAGAATAAGATTCCACAGAACTCCCACCTAAACACACATTTCCTGTTTATATTCTCTCCTTTGCACTCCGGTCCAGGAGGCAGTTTTCTTCAGTAATGTCACAAGATTCCATCCCCCACTTACAGGTGAACTGAACTATGGGGGTAATTCCAAGTTGATCGCAGCAGGAGATTTTTTAGCAGTTGGCCAAAACCATGTGCACTGCAGGGGGGGCAGATATAACATGTGCAGAGAGAGATAGATTTGGGTGTGGTGAGTTCAATCTGCAATCTAGATTACAGTGTAAAAATAAAGCAGCCAGTATTTACCCTGCACAGAAACAAAATAACCCACCCAAATCTAACTCTCTCTGCAAGAGTTATATCTGCCAACCCCCCCCCCCCTGCAGTGCAAGTGGTTTTGCCCAACTGCTAAAAAATATCCTGCTGCAATCAACTTGGAATTACCCCCTATGTATTTTTGCATAATGCGCTATCTAGATAAAATAAGTCTTTTACGTCCTATTTTATGGCCCCATGCAGTGTTCGACAAAGCCAATGTATATGTTGCAACAAAATAATTTACACTGCAACAGGACATAGCACTCCCTGGCTAGTGGCCTGCCACACTTGTTCTTGCTTACACTCAGTCCAGAACAAGTGCAAAGCAAAAACACAGCAAACAGGTGTTCGCTTAGCTCTGCATAAGTCCATCTGTGCACAGTACTAGAACAGATTTTTTTAAATATCTCTTACAATTGGAGCCTGATTAAAAACTAATTAGGTCATCACACACATTTGCGTGATGACCTAATTGCAGCTACATTGTGCGCACATCAAGTCATCAACTAACGTGCATGCCCCAGCTCCCACAGCCTGCGCTGTACACTATTGAACTTTCCATCTGCAACCCCAGGCAGATATAGCTACTTATGCTTCTGGCTGAAGAGCTTAGAGGAGTCGGCTACTGTAGACAACCGCTTCCACTGTCTGCAGGATAGTTGTTAGTGGCAATTTTGCATGGGCCATTTTTATTAACTTTTCTTAATTTATAATTTTCCTCAATGGGGTGGGGGGAGGAGAGAAATGATGGGGACATTGGTAAAAGGGATGATGAGGTTAATATGAGGGCGTCACCTCTAATGTCTTTTGAAGTTGACATCACAATTGCAAAACTTTTAAATTGCTCTTAGAAATGAGTAAGGGGGAAAAAGAGTATACCAGCATATTAATCTGAAGCATGTAAAATTGCAATTAGGCATACCTGCCAACTCTCCCTGAATGTCAGGGAGACTCCATGAAACAGTACCCCGAAGAGTCTAGCAGTCTCACTGATTTTAACTTTACCCCCATTATGTAGCTGTTATATACATTTAAAAAAAAAACCATAGATATATACATTCAAATGGGATCATTGGTGCCACTTCCAGTATTGTATCTATAATGGGTGCAGTGGGTCCCACACCGCACACCCTGCACCCATTTTTTCAGTACTTACCTCTTCGGAGTCCCGCCCGCAGCAGCAGTGCTGCACAAAACATCGAAAAAATGTCGATACTGCCATTTTCCCAACGTTTTGCGCATCATGCACACTGGGAATATGCCCACTGTGCCATTTCCCCAGAGACCTGCCCATGTGCACTAGACTCTTGGAAAGCTCTGGGGTCTCCTAGTGCCAAGCAGGGACGTGCAGTCAGGGGAGGCAGGGGAGGCACTGCCTCCCCTGTCATTACTGATTAAAATAATATAAAGAAGATACTTATGACACATATTCTGTGTCATAAGTATTTGCTTTATATTATCCTAATCATTACTCCGAGTCCTGTGTAAAAAGTGTTTGGAAGGCACCGATCGTGGTGCCTCCCTGTCAGATAGGGAAAGGTATGGGGGGCGGGCGCGGGCGGGGCCTAGCAATGAGCATTAAAAGCCCAATGAAAAATCATGGGAAAGCGGCACCATTAGTGGTGCCGCTTTACCACAGGGACATGCTTTCAACCCATGAAAGCACGTCCCTGTCAGTGAGGCCACAGTGATTGGCCAGCGGATCCGTCACTGGATCCGATGTCAATCACTGTTGTGGGCGCGGCGGAGGTGCGGGCGTCGGCGGAGGTGCTGGCGGCGTGGGTGCAGGCAGCGTTGGTGTGGGCGGTGTGGGAGCGGCGGTGCGGGCGGCATGGGTGCGGGTGGCGGTGCAGAGTTTGAGCAGCGGAGCGGTAACCCATTTAAAAAATGGCGCCTCAGCGTCATTTTTTAAATTGAAGATGGCCGCCTTGAGCCAATCACGGCTCGCCGCGTCATCGCTCCGCCCCCTCTGGCTGACTTATATAAGTCAGCGCGAGGGAGCGGCTGTCAGTCCGACGGCGGAGGAGGAGCGGAGAAGAGCTCCTGAAGGCTGAAGACGCCTGAGTCCTGGATGGGCGGCGGCTATGCAAAAGAGCTTAGCAGCCGCCGCCCACCAGGTGAAGACGCTGGAAGCCCTGGGGAAGGTGGCGGCCATGCAAAAGAGCTTTAAGGCCGCCGCCTCCCAGGTGAAGACGTCAGAGGAAGACGCTGGAAGCCCTGGGAAGGTGGCGCCCCCCCAGGTGAAGACGCCTGAAGCCCTGGGGAAGCGGCGGCCATGCACAAGAGCTTAAAGGCCGCCGCCCCCAGGTGAAGACCCTGTGCAATAAAACTTATTTTTTAAGACTGTGTGGTGTTTTTATTTTAATACTTTCTTTACAGGTGGACAACAGGTGCCAGCAGGCCATTTATGTCCGGGCATGCTGGCACTTGTGGTTCTCCAAGTGCCAGCATGCTGGGGCAGGCTGGCTGGGACCTGTAGGCCACCTGTAAAGAACAATATTACTATTCTTTATAGGTGGACCACAGGTGCCAGCGGGCCATTTATGTCTGTTCATGCTGGCACTTGTGGTTCTCCAAGTGCCAGCATGCTGGGGCAGGCTTGCTGGGATCTGTAGGCCACCTGTAAAGAACAATTTTAACAATGAACCCCGCACCCACCGCCACCAGGGGTGCGGGGCATAGCACTGGGCTATCAGCCCAGTGCTGGTTATTACTCGGGAGGGGGACCCCATGTTTATTTTTTGGGGTCCCCACTTCCACGGAATTCCAGCCCTGGGCTGACTAGTTTGGGGGGGTAGATTAATGCTATGGCAGGGGGACCCCATACGGAGTGTCTCCCCTGCTATGGCATTACCCCCCCTGGCTGGTTCTGCCTGGTGCTGGTTTTTACAAATAAAGGGGGGCCTACGCTTTTTTTTTTCCTCTATGGGGGGGGGGGGGTGTTAGCTGCTTGTGCCTCCCCAGCCACTGACCTCACCGCACGCCACTGGTGCCAAGAGCCTCTGCGAGACAAACTAGAGAGAAAGGGCCCAGATGGAAACTACCCACTGGCCCTCTCCTCTCTTAATACGCCCCTGGCCACTTCCCTGCATTGGTTATAATAAGGCACAATGATCCCTATGGCTACATTCATTGTCAAATAAAGTTTCTTGTGGCCACTTATATGGAGCCAATTGTGAGCAGAACACAATACATGAACAAGCCCTGAAAGGTATTTGCGTGTTTTCGTCAACAAGTAAGTCCTACTGATCAACACTGCTTAAGTGGAGCTGTACACTTCCATTTTAACGCTGCTCTCATAGATGTTGCATACACAGTCTCTTGATTTTTTTTTTTTAAAGTAGGCAAGTATACAATTAGACATCCGT
Organism: Pseudophryne corroboree; assembly: GCF_028390025.1. Lineage (NCBI taxonomy): Eukaryota > Metazoa > Chordata > Amphibia > Anura > Myobatrachidae > Pseudophryne > Pseudophryne corroboree. The sequence continues at coordinate 210,390,775 of NC_086448.1, forward strand.
GTATGAATTAAAACATGCAACATATTTATTCTTTAGAAATGATCATATACACAAAAACATGAAATATACAACCCACATATCCTTAAGAGTATTCTCGTAGCTGCCCAGACTCAGAGGTTGATCCAGTTAGCCTGATCTCTCACACCCTTTGCGGACTGAAATCTTCCCCAATTTACTGAGCACTTTTATGCGAATTTGGGCCACTGTTAAAGTACTGCCACTGCCGTGATGACTCGCACTCACGAGATCATGGCGGCTAATTGGATTGACCCCTCAGACATAAGCAATTATACAGATTCAGTAAGCGATCACAATTATTATACAGTACGTACCACTGAGCCCCTGAAATAGCAATAGTAGGAGACCACAGCTGACTCAAAGTTACTATTCCAGAACTGGAAGTCTCCAATTAGGAAATTCAATTCCATTCTACAGTATATCAATTAATTTAGGAAAACTCACAGTTGCTGTTTGTTGGTCATGTTGTTAAACAGTATCACGCAGTTAGGTGCATGGAAATAAAGTGCTGATGGGCGGCCCTCTAAGCTTCAAAAGGGCCTCACATTATTCTTATCTCAGTAAAATACATTTATTCAAAGAAAGAGACGCCTACAGTATCTGCAATGACTTTTCAACAGACATTTTATTTATTAACATTATTGACAGTTGTGTATATAGCACCAGTATACAATTGGGATAAAACAGTCACAGATGTGGACTGGGTAATAATAGAAAGACGTAGAGTAAAGAAGGCCCTGCCCGCCGACTTACAATCTATAGTGAAATAGGATAGGTTTTATCTCTTGTGTATTGGTCCAGCCAGATTGCAGAGGTCCTTGCTGAGCTGAGCAATGTTGGCCAATGGTCAAAGAAATGTGAAAGTGAAGAAAGATAAAAGGTAAAGTTATGTGTAGACTATACAGAGGGGATGTAATTAGATAACAAAGATTATGAAGGTTATGTGGGTGGTTCTGGAATCTGATAAAGCTTGTCTGAAGAGGTGACATTTTAACTAAGTGCTACAAGCGTTAAAAAAACAAACCGGACCTTAAAGCAGGAGGGTGCTGGGGGCTGAAGGTAATGGCTCAGAGGGCAGCATATGGTCCTTGGACCACCTGTTGCCCATTACTCTTGCCCATTTACTAAGTTGTTTCTTATGCCTCTTTTCCAGCTTTTACACTGCCACATTTTAGATATATTTCTCCTGCACAATATTAGGTTGGAATTTAAAATTGATCTATTTTGGTGCCTTACACCCAACTTTGTTCTTATTATCATTATTACTTGCGAAATGTTAACGTTGCCAAAAAACGTCAACTATCGCCCCATCCATACAAGTTAAGAACATTAGTTCTTCAACAATAATTAAAACGCGGCAAAAGTTCAGAGTGCGCATGGTATGCAGAAAGGACCTTTTTAGATAATTAATTATAAGTCTAATGTGTCTATTAACCTTACGTGGATTGCAGACACTGCTTTTTTGCAGACATGTCTTAGCCTTGTCTAGTTCACAGTGTAATTAGGAAGTAATTTGGCATGCAGATGTAGTTCCAGTATACTTTTGGCATTAGTTCAGCTTGCAACTGGCAGACTCACATATACTCTCCCTATAACTGTCTTCCCTGTGTTGTACTTCTCACAGATTCCTCTTACACAGTCACTCTGAGAGTTCGGTGGGCAAGTCTGTAAAAGGGGCTATGCCCAGTAATCGATGCAGTATTCAGGAGACAGATTGATCATTTTGAGACTCTGTACAAATATAAAATTACAATATAGATAATATTCTCTATAGCAGTGTTAGGTCATCTTCCATACTGAAGTCCTGGCACTGGGGAAATATACAAAATCTGCTTGTATGTTCTCTGCAGGGCCATATTAATGTATAGGTACACAGGTTAGCTCCCGAGGACCTCGCAATCTACCTCGTAGCAGGGGCAGGTGGTGATCACACTATCATAGCAGCCAGGCAGCTTTCTCTACCTGCCTCCCACCCTCCAGCCAGACAGTGAATGGCTGTCAGCATGCGGATTGGTGGATGTCTGGAGCTATACACCAATTAGAGTGCTGACAGTCATTCACTGCATGGAAGCATGTGGAGAGACAGAGCAAGACTGCAGGAGGGGCATGTTATAATTTTTTTAATTGGTTCCAAGGAATAGATGAGTAGAGGGCCAAGTGCATTACTTTGCCTACAATGCTATTAAGATGGCTCTGGTTCTCTGCACAGTGCATAATTGTGTTGTTAAGAATGTATCTAGGTCGGTGGTGATATTGGCTTATATTGAATATATATACTTAACATTCGACTACAAGATATAATAGTTACCTTGCCATCCTACCAAAACCATGGCCCAATACACCCACACACTGAAAAGTTTAAGCTATGTTAAAGTTTTCAATACATATCTTTTAGGGATTACACAATGACACTCATACTAGATACTATAGGAAATCTAAGGCGGGCAATTGGTGGAACTTTCAGTATCATTGTATCTCTTTGTGATAATATATACAGGTACACCACCGATTATCCGGCACCTCTTTATCACATCAGGTGCCGAGGGAAGTTAGGCTGAGGGTGGGAGTTAGAATGCGGGATGGTCTAGATAGGCTGCGGGACGCACTTATATATAAACTGCGGGAGGCACTTAGTTAACCTGCGGGTGAGGGAGTCTGGCTGTGGACGGGTAGTTGGACTGTGGCGGAGAGTTGCCCTGCGGATAGGGAGTCTGGCTGTGCGGCTGGAAAAGGGCTGTGTGGAGACACGCTGGATAGAATTACGCTGCAGGGGGTGGTGTCAGCATGCCGCGACACCACCATCAACGATACCACCGATAATCCGGCAAAACCAATAATCCGGCACAGTGCTGGAACCAAGGGTGGCGGATTATCGGTGGTGTACATGTACTATAAATATTTATAGTATAAAATACACCAGATTTAATATGTGTATACTGGCCTTTTACTATATCCTTACCATTTTGTTTTCTGACTTCACTGATAATCCTGTTGGTGAAAGAGCGCTATATAAATTCAATTATTATTATTATTATTATTATTATTATTATTGTTATTATTATTATTATTATTATTATTATTATTATTATTATTATTATAAGTAGGTTAACTGACACAAATTAACTGGGAGGAGGTTAATTATGTGACAGCCACAATATCGACAATCACATTGTCGGCAGCCAAATGGCGAGCACAGTATGCCAACGTGGTACTAATGTTAAAGCATTGTAACTGGGTCAGTAGTACTATAACTTTATAAGTTATAGTGCTGACACGGTTACAATGATTTTAATGACACCATTACCATGACAGCATACGGTAATCAAAATTACACAGCTGACAATATGATTGTCAATATTGTGACTGTCAGCAAATCATAACAATTCCAGTGGAACTATGGGGGTCATTCAGACCAGGTCACACGCTAGGTTTTCTTGCTGTGCTGCGATTAGGTCAGTACTGCGCATGCGTATGCACCGCAATGCGCAGGCGCATCATATGGGTGCAAAGCGAACCGTTGCTGTGCGATGGATTTAACGAAGAATCCATTTGCACAGCCAATCGCAAGGAGAGGGACAGGAAGAAGGCGTTTGTGAGTGGTAACTGACCGTTTTCTGGGAGTGGTTGGAAAAACGCAGGCATGTCCAAGCGTTTGCAGGGCGGGTGTCTGCCGTCAATTCCGGGACCTGACAGGCTGAAGTGATCGCAGTGGCTGAGTAAGTTCTGGGCAACTCAGAAACTGCACAAAACTTTTTTGTAGTGCTCAGCTGCGCATGCGATCGCACGCTTGCAAAGCAAAAATACACTCCCCTATAGGTGCGACTATCTAATCGCAGCGCTGCAAAAAATAGCTAGCGAGCGATCAGGTGTGAATGACCCCCTATGTTTTGCAGGTTTGCAGGTAACATAATTTACAGTACCATCATTTTAAGGATATATTTGATATACGTGATATTTTTGCAGCAGATAGCTACTATCTGATAGGAGTATTGTTATAGCTACAGACTGAAACAAACCTGTTTCTTATAGAATTTGTTTTTTAGGTCAGAACAACACTCAAGAGTATTTCCTTTTTCAGCTTAGACACTTCATAATATTTGAAAACCATTGTCAGTAATTTTTTTTTCTCTCTTCAGGGAGAAATAAGGGATATGATAACACTTATTTTCACACAACTACTTGTCTGTTAAGTTCAGATGTTTGTCTGGAGGGTAACAGCCAGGGCAGGCTTTAGGTCTAGGTACAAAAGGCAAACTACCTTGGGCACCAAATTTTGAAGGGTCTAAAATATTCTAAGAAATTTACATTTTTGCTATTTTCTCTGAGGCCCAAAGTAAATACAGAAAATTAAATTCAATTGAAGAATAAGTTTAATCTAGACCACAGGTTCTCAAACTCGGCCCTCAGGACCCCATATGGTTCATGTTTTGCAGGCCACCTGTAGATTTTTAAAATGTAACAGTTGGTGATACACAGTGCACCTGCTGGGTTACTTGGAAAACGTGAACCGTGTGGGGTCCCGAGGACCGAGTTTGAGAACCACTGATCTAGACCACAGGTTCTCAAACTCGGTCCTCAGGACCCCCCAAGATTCATGTTTTCCAGGTCACCTGTAGATTTTTAAAATGTGACAGTTGGTGATACAAAGTGCAGCTGCTGGGTGACCTGGAAAACGTGAAATGTGTGGGGTCGTGAGGACCGAGTTTGAGAATCACTGATCTAGGCCATGCAAGCTCTGCACATCTCCTATAGTATTGCACTCCCCACTGCAAGTTGTGCGGCTGTGGGCAGAAGGTAGTGCTGTCAGACCACAATGGAATCTGGACTTACAGTAGCTCGATGTGATGAGCGTTAGGGCCTGAAGAGGAGTATGGATATCTTCTCTATGGTATTTTCACAGATGTGATACGTTCTAGATGAAGGACAGTCTATTAGTACCAAACAAGGCACAAATTCTTTGACATTCAAGATGAGTGGACTTATCAATCAATATATATTGATTACCGTGATTTGCAATATGATATTGGAGCTCTTCAACACTACCGATAAGAGTCTTTGTCCTGTAAAACAGACATTGGAATCACTGTGAAACTGTATGAAACACTAAAGTCATTTCTGGAGACAATAACATATGAACAAATTTAGAGAGAGAGAGAGAGAGAATTTTAAACAGCATGGAGTATGATGCAGAGCACCTAGGAGCACCAACAGCAGCAGAGGCAACACAAAGGGGTAAAAGTAATATGTCTGAGTTGCCGGAGGTGCGGGACTTCGGACGAGAATGCCTGTATTTTTAAAAGCAGCAATCATTTACAACAGGTTAGTTTTGCCTTGTAAATGATTGCCGCTTTAAAAATACGGGCATTCTCGCCCGAAGTCCCGCACCTCCAGCAACTCAGACCCTATTACATTTACCCCAGAGTCTTTAATGAAGCAAATAATCTTTTATCTTTCTTGATACATTGTTTTATGCCGTTTGGAAATGCTACGATACCTATGCTAAGATAGATCAAAGATTTGGCTTCTTATTTAATCTTAGAGCAAAGAATCCAAACAATATCCAACAATGTTCTAAAGTACTTACAGTAGTATTTTATTGTCCAAATGATCTTGATTATGTTCTTGAAACGAGATGCACTTTTCTTTTTTTGAGGACAATTAAAATTCTCAGACATGCTTGGAAGCTATTTGTGAGCACAATCCCAGACCAAATCATCCAAATTTGAGCATTATACTCCGAATGTACAGGTATTTGTGTAATTTCAAAAGAAATATTTCAAGGGGGGGCCGTTCATTTTAAACTTTCCAGAGTAGAAAAAAAATAAGAACAAGTAGACAGATAAATGTGTCATCTATATCCTTGTTGTGAATAGAGAGTGATTTGTAGGAAACATTTCATTCTATGATGTTGTTGGTGAGTTTGCTCTGTAAAATTCCAAAGAAAGCCATTGTGATTCTGAGAAAGTACTAAATGAATAAATTTGGACATACAGTACTAGAACTATTCATGTGTAGTATTATACCCATTGTAAGTTGTAATGTAACAACTTTATATAACATTTATGAGAACTTAGTATTACTGTGCTGTGTATTTAAGAGTTTAATGCTGTGTTTCCCATCTCCAGCGCTCAGGGATCCTTAACATGCATGTTTGCCATATCTCTGTGCTGGAACACAGGCATTCATTACTGACCAACAACAAAGATCCACAGGTGGTACTAATTATTTCACTTGTGATTATGTGAGGTGCAGGGTTGGCAACATAAATCTTGGGGCCCAGTACATTGACATCTCCAGGCCCCCCTCCCACTGTGGGTCCCTCCTTCCATCAACACACACACACATACATACATACATACATACATACATACATACATACGTATACATACCTAAACACACACACACACACACAGTATATATATATATATATATACACACTGCTCAAAAAAATAAAGGGAACACTTAAACAACACAATGTAACTCCAAGTCAATCACACTTCTGTGAAATCAAACTGTCCACTTAGGAGGCAACGCTGATTGACAATCAATTTCACATGCTGTTGTGCAAATGGAATAGACAACAGGTGGGAATTATAGGCAATTAGCAAGACACCCCCAATAAAGGAGTTGTTCTGCAGGTGGTGACCACAGACCACTTCTCAGCTCCTATGCTTTCTGGCTGATGTTTTGGTCACTTTTGAAAGCTAGCAGTGCTTTCACTCTAGTGGTAGCATGAGACGGAGTCTACAACCCACACAAGTGGCTCAGGTAGTGCAGCTCATGCAGGCTGGCACATCAATGCGAGCTGTGGCAAGAAGGTTTGCTGTGTCTGTCAGCGTAGTGTCCAGAGCATGGAGGCGCTACCAGGAGACAGGCCAGTACATCAGGAGACGTGGAGGAGGCCATAGGAGGGCAACAACCCAGCAGCAGGACCGCTACCTCCGCCTTTGTGCAAGGAGGAACAGGAGGAGCACTGCCAGAGCCCTGCAAAATGACCTCCAGCAAGCCACAAATGTCTACTCAAATGATCAAAAACAGACTCCATGAGGGTGGTATGAGGGCCCGACGTCCACAGGTGGGGGTTGTGCTTACAGCCCAACACCGTGCAGGACATTTGGCATTTGCCAGAGAACACCAAGATTGGCAAATTCGCCACAGGCGCCCTGTGCTCTTCACAGATGAAAGCAGGTTCTCACTGAGCACATGTGACAGACGTGACAGAGTCTGGAGATGCCAAGGAGAATGTTCTGCTGCCTGCAACGTCCTCCAGCATGACCGGTTTGGCAGTGGGTCAGTAATGGTGTTGGGTGGCATTTCTTTGGGGGGCCACACAGCCCTCCATGTGCTCGCCAGAGGTAGCCTGACTGCCATTAGGTACCAAGATGAGATCCTCAGACCTCTTGTGAGACCATATGCTGGTTGGCCCTGGGTTCCTCCTAATGCAAGACAATGCTAGACCTCATGAGGCTGGAGTGTGTCAGCAGTTCCTGCAAGATGAAGGCATTGATGCTATGGACTGTCCCGCCCGTTCCCCAGACCTGAATCCAATTGAGCACATCTGGGACATCATGTCTCGCTCCATCCACCAACGCCACATTGCACCACAGACTGTCCAGGAGTTGGCGGATGCTTTAGTCCAGGTCTGGGAGGAGATCCCTCAGGAGACCATCCGCCACCTCATCAGGAGCATGCCCAGGTGTTGTAGGGAGGTCATACAGGCACGTGGAGGCCACACACACTACTGAGCCTCATTTTGACTTGTTTTAAGGACATTACATCAAAGTTGGATCAGCCTGTAGTGTGTTTTTCCACTTTAATTTTGAGTGTGACTCCAAATCCAGACCTCCATGGGTTAATAAATTTGATTTCCATTGATCATTTTTGTGTGATTTTGTTGTCAGCACATTCAACTATGTAAAGAACAAAGTATTTAATAAGAATATTTCATTCATTCAGATCTAATATGTGTTATTTTAGTGTTCCCTTTATTTTTTTGAGCAGTGTATATATATATATATATATATATATATATATATATATATATCACACACAGTTAGGACACAACTTTCTTAGACTGCTAGCAATATATATATATATATATATATATATATAAATAAAGATACATAAGGCTGCCAGGACCTTGGGGGGACTCACCACAGCACAAGTGTTCAACGGTGGAGATGCGTGGGGCCATCGCTGTCTCACACACTTCCCTTGTGTCCTGCACTGGCAGGAGGCTGGGTACACAGAACTGCTGAGCTAGCTCAGGGATACCTGTTCCACAAGATTTAGGCCCAAAAACATCTGGGATTCAATCCCGGGATTGGAAACTCCAATCCCGGGGATTTCGGGATCAGGTGGCCCTTTGATTTTGTAAATCCGAGCAGCGTCAGGATGCTCAGACACTGCCCGGCTCCCTCTATGCAGCTTGACGTGAAGACACAGGTCAGGCTGTGCAGCCAGCCGTCACCTGCAGGAAGTGTACCAAACTCCCTCCTGCCAGTGTTGGATGGTAAGTATGGGAGCAGAGTGGGATGAGGGGTGAGGAAGGGGCCACACAGGAAATAATCCAATCCCGGGTATCCTGGGAATCCCAGGATTGACCATTTTTTTTAAACATGGCCCGGGATTGGCCACCCTAGTGGCCGGGTATCGTCACTGATGATATAGTAAACAATATTTTTTGCAGGGGGAAATCTTGCCCGATGTCACATCTGATGTGCATCGGCAAGTGTGTACCCAGTGTAACTCTATCTCAGCTTGAGCTGAGCAAAGCTGAGGTGACAGCAGGACAGGCTGTTGTGCAGAGGTTTATAGCTTCAGAGATACAATTTTCAAGATTTGCTTTTGCTTTACCATTCCAAGTAATGTCTGAGTCTATTTTAAACTGTGTTTGTAAAATCACATTTCAACAAACTTGACCCAGCTCTTAGAGAAGGATTTTCAACAATCTATTGATTTTTGAAATTCTTTATTTATACGTGTTTAAACATGGTATAAAAACATTGCATGAACAAAGGGACCGGAGGACAACAGAGCCCACGTCCAGCATAAACCACAAATTTTCAGATAAACAACAGAGTTAGTCTAAAAGGACAGAACAGTAACGTTCCAATATGGAGGTCATGGGGGGAGGGGGAGGAGGAAGGGGGGAAAAAAGGGGGGGGGGAACCACGGTGTCATCTGTGCTCAGTGTATATCCTGGAAATGGTAGGATTAAGAAAAAGAATGAGAAGGGGGATCAAGGGGGAGACAGAAGAAGAGTAGAAAAAGGGAAAAGGAGAAGAGAGTGAGAGGGAGGAAGAGATGGGGGAGAAAAACATAGGGGGAAAGCAGCAGGCAGTGCTCATGGGTCTACGGAGTAAGCTAGGGGCAAGGGTGGGGGGGCGGGCCTCCACGTTCAGCAGCGAGCCACAGGGCCCAGACCTGCTCAAAGATGTGGCCCCGGTCGTGGAGATAGTATGTGATCTTTTCCATTGAGGCAATGTGCCAAATTTTGGTTTTAAGGGACTGGAGAGAGGGTGGTGAGGGGTTCTTCCAATTAAGAGCTATCAGCTACTTTGCCGCCACCAGGATGTGTGAGGTCAGTTTCTGGGAAAATTTATTGAGTAATTGAGGAGGGAGACATAGTAAAAAGATCCAAGGATCTTTCAGCACAGGAGAATCTAAAAGCGAATTGAGGAGGGAGTGGACTAAGTCCCAAAAGGGAGCGATGGATGGGCAGGTCCACCATATGTGGAGCATAGTGCCCCTAGCCCCGCAATTCCTCCAGCAATTAGGGGAAGAAGATGGAAAGAATTTATTAATTCGGTCAGGGGTGTAGTACCAGCGTTAGTAAACTTTGTAGGCTGTTTCTTTAAAGACAGTAGCGATAGAAAATTTAGCAATCCCCAGTCTCATGTCCTCCCAGTCCTCACTCTCCGGTGGGGGTCCAAGATCGCGTTCCCATGCGAGCTCGTGGGGCCGGGAGGGGGGAAGAGAGGCCTCTAGTAATAGGGAGTAGAGTTGGGAGATTAGGCCTTTGGATAGATGGGAGTTGGTGCATAGGATTTCAAAGGGGGTGAGAGCACGGAGCACGGCGGAGGAGGGGAGAGAGGCTAGGAAGTGGCGTATTTGTAAAAATTGGAAGGGATTAAGTGGGTGTGCAGGGGTCTTTTGTTGAAGGTCTGGTAGGGACAGCCATTGGCCCCGATCGGCAAAATTGATCGGGAATTTGAAGCCCAGCGTTATCCACAGACGGAACCTCACAGTCGAGAGTCCAGGAGGAAACATAGGGTTCTGCCAGACAGGGGTCAAGGGCGAGGGAGTAGTGGTGAGACCCTTCTTCAGGGAGAGGGAGTCCCAAGTTTTAAGGTTAAATTTAATAGTGGGGAGAAGTTTAGAGGTTGGGGGGCGAGAGGTGGGGGGCAGACCCCATTAGGGGGTCAGGTCCGGGAGGCCGATGAAGGCCGCCTCAATATCCAGCCAAGATATAGATCCCGGAGGAGCATAGGAGGTGACAATATGGGATAAGTGGGAGGCAAGATAGTAAAGTGTGATGTCAGGAAGGCCCCTACCTCCCGCGGGGGTTGGCCTTTTCAGGGTATTGGCGGCGATGCGGGGGGGTCTGTGGTTCCAAATAAAACGTATAAGGGCTCGTTGGATAGTGCGAAGAAAGGAAGCCGGGACTGCCACTGGGAGGGTCTGGAAAAGGTAAAGCCATTTAGGGACTATGGTCATTTTAACCGCTATAATCCTGCCCAGCCATGAAATAAAAAGACTGTTCCAGGAGGTCAGGGCAGCGAATGTGTAGGTGAGAAGGGATGGGAAGTTTTCCTGGAAGAGAGAATCATAGCGAGAGGTCAGGTTAATCCCCAAGTATTTAATCTTTGTGGGCTGCCATTTAAAATTAAAGGTAGCGTGGAGAGACTCAGCGTCCCGGTGAGGGACATGAAGTAACATGGCCTCGGATTTGGAGCAGTTGATCTTATATCCTGATATAAGGCTATAAGATTGCAGGACTGAGAATAAGTTTGGGAGTGAGATAAGGGGTTGGGTCAGGGAGAGTAAGATGTCGTCAGCGAAGAGGGAGATTTTAGGGTCGGTGTGGCCTACTTGTATTCCGTGTATATCCGGGTGGGCTCTAATTTGGGATGCGAGGGGTTCAATAATAAGGGCAAATATTAATGGTGATAGGGGGCAACCCTGACGTGTACCATTCGATATGCTAAGTGGGGCTGACGGGACACCATTGATTAAGACCGTGGCAGAGGGAGCAGAGTATAGTGCCAGGACGCCAGTGAGGAAGCTACCAGACAAGCCATAGGCCTCCAGAGCGGCTTTCAGAAAACTCCAGGAGATCCGGTTAAATGCCTTTTCAGCGTCTAAAGAGAGCATGATGGTGGGGGATCTCCTGGAGTTCGAGATGTGTATAAGATCGACAGCACGTCTGGTGTTGTCTCTCGCCTGACGGCCCGGGATAAACCCCACCTGGTCGTAATGAACAAGAGAGGGGAGGTAGGGGTTAAGACGGTTGGCCAGGATCTTGGCGAAGATTTTCAGATCCATATTCAAGAGAGATATAGGGCGGTAGCTAGCGCAGTAAAGGGTATCCTTGCCCTCTTTAGGGATTACTACAATTCTGGCCTCCAACATCTCAGGGGGAAAGGGGTCGCCATGGACAATCCCATTGAACAGTGACTGCAGGTGGAGGGCAAGAAGAGCAGAGAATTTTTTATAATAAAGAGCTGTAAACCCGCCCGGGCCCGGGTTTTACCAATTTTTTGGATAAGTATAGTCTGAGCAATTTCTTCCACCGAGATCTCACTGTTAAGATGGTCCATGGCGTCCTGGGGCAATCTGGGTAGGTTAGAAGCTGTAAGGAAGTGTGAGACTAGATCAGAGTGGGGCAGAGGGGAGGAACCAGGTGAGGGGGGCGGGAGGTTGTATAGGTCCGCATAGTAGGAATGGAAGGCAGCTCTAATGGCTGCGGGGTCTTGGACGAGTTGGTGGAGGGAGTTTCTGATAGAGACCATGTTAGTTTTGGCTCTCGTGGAACGGAGTCGTGCCGCCAGGATCTTGTCCGCCTTGTCCCCCTTCTCATAAAAGGACTGGCGGAGCCATTTAAGACGCCTGGCCACCCGGGCAGAGAGAAGGAGATCAAGTTCCGCCTGAACAGTATGAAGTTCGGACAAGACAGCCGGGTCGGGGGACGCCTTATGCTGGGTTTCAAGTGCGTGGAGTTTAATAGAGAGTTTGTTAAAATGGGTGAGAGATTGTTTTTTGGCTTTGGAAGCCAGGCTGATAACACGCCCACGAAGAACTGCCTTGTGTGCCAGCCAAAGAGTGGATCTAGAAATATCAGGGGTATCATTCAGGGAAAAGTAGTCGGAGATCGTATCCCGAAGGTGGGAACACATCTCCGGGTTGTGGAGGAGAGAGTCGTTAAGGCGCCATGTCATGGGGCGAGGGCATGAGGCCAGACCTAAAAGGTCACAGGAGATAGGGGCATGATCGGACCAGATTAGTGGGTGTATGTGAGCTTCGCGGAGGTTTAAGGCGAGGTCATGGCTGAGCAGGATCATGTCAATGCGGGAGTAGGAATTATGAGGGGCAGAGTAAAAGGTATAGTCACGGACGGAGGAGTCTTTTATCCTCCAGGAGTCATAGAGAAGCTTGGATCTCATGAGACTGAGGAGGGATCTGGAGCGGAGGGAGTCCGACGAGGAGGCAGTAGAGGGTGGAGGGGAGCGGTCTATTTGGGGGTTTAGAACGGAGTTAAAGTCCCCAGCAAGTATGAGGTCGCCCTGTCGGACCCGAGTGAGGAGGTTATCTAGTTTTGTAAAAAATTGTTCCTGACGTTGGTTAGGGGCATAAACGTTGGCTAGTGTACAGACCTTGTTATTCAATTTCCCCACCAAGACTAGAAACCAGCCATCTTTGTCAGCATATGAATCTAGAGGTTCAAAGGTGAGATGGCGGGCAAATAAGATCGCAACCCCTCGTTTCTTGGCCGAATGGTCGCAGGCATGAAAGGAATCTGGGTATTGCCTACATTGCAACGTAGGGTGGGTGTCATGTAGGAAATGAGTCTCCTGTAGGAAGACCAGGTCACCTTTATGGAATTTAAGGGAGGCAAAAAGCTTGCCTCTCTTTTGGGGGCTGTTCAAGCCCTTCACATTAAAAGATAGTACCCGGAGACCCATGGGCAAGCAGCGAAGAGACAGGCAAAGTAGAGATAGTGGGGAGCACTGAGAGCAAAGGAAGGAGGGGGGAAGAAAGAGAAGAAGGATATAGAGTGAGGGAGAGTGTGGTCAAGAGGAGAGAGGGAAAAAAAGGAGACCGGGAGGGGAGGGGGGGTAGTTGGTCATCCGGCAATAGGGGCCAGGACCGGTGGTGCTGACAGGGGAAAGGGAGACTAGGTGTCAGGAGGGCACCTAGGTCAGCAAGAGGGCTCGAAGCCCTAAGGGGGCGCGGCATGGGGTCCAGACTGCGGACCACAAATCACCCAGCAAAAAAAAAAAAAGAAATATAAGGCGGGCGGGCCTCCCCTGGGAGGGCCTGAGGGAAAAAACTGGAGAGAGGACTGAAACAAAGAGTAGGTGGAGCGCCAACTCCAAAAAGAAAGGGAGAGGAGGGGGGGTAGGTCGGAAACAAAAAGTCCAGTCTCGGCAGGGTAACATTTTAACAGCATAACTTTTCAGCATGAAGTAATGACAAAAGGGTCATGAGGTATCTAAGGGGTCGGGAAATCAGGATATGGGGGGGCCTAAAATAGAGCAGCTCCCGGGGTAGGGGAGTGCGACCAGGAGGGGTCGACCCGATTGGCTAGAGTAAACATGGGGTTAAAGAACTGAGAGTTCATCATGGAACAGGAGGTGGAGCCTGGGAGGTCGTCGAGGCCGGGACCACGAACCACTCGGATCGAGGGGGCTGAGTTGGGTCCCGCTGAGTCCGTGGCGGCAGGTCTTGAGACTGGATATCCTGTTCAGCGGTGTGGATGCCCAGCTTGGAGAGCAGCTTCTGAGCCTCGGGTAAATCCCTGGCCGTGAGGAGCTTCCCCTGGTGCCATACCAAGATACGGAAGGGGAAACCCCAGCGGTATTTGACACTATGACGGGAAAGCAAGGAGGTAATGGGCTTGAAATCCCTGCGTTTGGCCAGGGTGAGTGGGGATAAGTCTTGGAAGATCTGGAGAGTGGTATTCTGGAAAGTCACAGATCCCAGTCGTCGGGCCTCCCTCATGACAGCCTCCTGCAGACGGAGGATGACATCTCTTGGCTGGGAGGAGTCCTGGGAGCGAGGCCGCAGGGCTCGATGTGCTCGGTCCAGGAGCAGATGTTCTTCAGGGGTATCAGGTGATAGGTGGGCGAAGAGGCGCTTGAGATAGAGGTCAAGGTGGGCCGTCTCGACCTCCTCGGGGATACCCCGCCTCCTCATGTTGTTTCTCCTTGCCCTATTGTCCTGGTCCTCATGCTCCTCCCGCAGGTGGGCGACATCTTGGCGGAGTTGATGGAAGTCGGTCTCGACCGTTTGTTGAAACGACACCACCTCTTCCACTCGTCGTTCAAGTTGGTCGGTTCTGGAGCCGATGTCGGCAATATCGGATTTCAAGGAGTGGAGAGCTTGGACTGAGGTTTTAACGTCCCGCATCTCCTTAAGGAGGGAGAGGAAGTCCCTGCGGGTGAGGGGCATGAGATCGTCATCCTCGGCTTCCGAGTTGGAGGGACTATGGGTGGGCGCAGCAGCATCAGGTCTGCGCTTGGCTGGGGTGTTTTTCCTAGTGAGGAATGGTGTGAGGTCCGACCCCTGCGACTTTTTGCCACCTTTGGGCATTGTTAACTTATGGAAAGGAGGGTGGGGAGTAGAGGTGGCACTCCAGCAGTGTAGCTCAGGACCAGGGGAGGTAAGGCCAGAGCCCTAGAGAGGCATCACGGTGCGGTCAGCTCAGCAGAGGAGAAGACGGGGCGGGTCCAGGGAGCCCCAGGAGAGCGGTAGGCCCACGTCGTCCTTGTGAGGAGCCACACAGTCAGGGGTGGTGTGGAGTGGAGTTCCGTGGAGGACCTCCCCCGTCGATGGGCCCCGGAGACGAGCCCCGGGCACGGACCAGCCAGTGACCAGGGCAGTGCCGGGGAGAGCAGGTGGGGGGAGGGGGGGTCCACGGCTGGTAGCGGCAGTGGTCCTCAGAGGGCATATGAGGTGGGCTCCGGATGACCGCAGCAGGGGGGAGCACCGCTTGGATGAATCAGTGGAGGTGGATCTGGAGGCCTGCAAGATGGCCGCTGTCAGCTTGTCTGAAATGGTGCTGGAGCTGGGTGGTATTCCGGGGTCCTGCAGGAGGATCCCCGCCATCCAGGAGCGTCAGGAGGGCCAGCGCCACCAGCAGGTGAGTAGGGAGGAGGGAGGGGTCCGTCAGGCGGCCGCTGGAGCCTCCTGTGGGTGTAGGCCGGGTCCGGATCTCTCGGCCGGGCCGGGGCCGAAATCTAGGTCCCGGCTTCAGGTCAGGGGGGAAGGCCGCAATCCCCAGGCGCCGCCGGAAGCCTTCCGAGCGTGCAGGCTCGGGTCTCAGGGCAGGGGGCGCAGCGGGACGCACCTACCAGGGGGGTCACCGCCGTCCGCCGCCGAATCCAGGCCTCCTCGTCAGCTTCCCGGCTTCCGGCGTCCCCTCACGAGACGGCCGCCGCCCGCAGCACAATCCTCCGGCCACGTCCACCTGCCGGCCGGCTCCGGGTCCCAGGTATCAGGAGTAGGTGGGAGCAGGCAGGGTGGCTCCCAGCGGTGACGCGGCTCCGTTCCGCCGCTACGTTCCGGCTCCAAACTCGAGCCCCCGGCTTCAAGGGTGGGGGAAGGCCGCAATCCGCAGGAGTGCTTAAAAGCACTCCCCGACTCCGCGGGTCCCCCACAGCAGCTGCAGACACACGCTGAGGGTCTCAATCAGGAGTCTGGGGCGGCCCAGTGCAGATCTGGGGAGGGAAAAGTGAGATAAAGGGCCTGAGTGTGTAGGAGCTGGGGAGAGCACGTCCTCTCTCCAAGACGACCAGGCCACGCCCCAACAATCTATTGATTTTTAGATATTTTCATTTTATTTAAAACTAGTAACATTCAATTTTGCTTTTGTGAACTGTAAAAAAAAAGCCTGTTCGGATTCAGACATGTTCACTGCACTCAGCATCTACACTTCAGACAGTACCAAAGCAGGGCATTTTTCTGCCCTGTCCTGACCCTGCTCCTGAACATGTGATGTCACGGCTAAGGGGGTAGAGCTACCAATACCAGGAAGAAAGACACTTCACGTGGCTCTGGAACAGCCCCAGTGGCATGGCCGGACTGCCCTTCTGGAACCGATGGGCTGGTCTGGTCCCACAGAGAGCAGGGAAGGCCATGCCCAGTACAGCTTCCGGTTCTCTGGTCCCCCCCCCCCCCCCCGCCAAAAGTGTGTGTCTCTAGTAAAATGGGAGTATGGCGCAAGTCCATGCCCCCCTGACTTGTGGCACGCCCCTGTGAGCCGTGCCCGTGCACCCCTGCCCCCATCTGAAGTGTGTGCTTCAAGGAAATTGGGGGTGTGCCAAGATTCCACGCACCCCTGACTCACCGCGCACCCCGTGCACCATGTCTGTGAGCCGCCCGTGTCATGCAAGTGTACCATGGAGGATTAGTGGCCTCAGTCCGTCCCTGCCCATTGGCTAGGCGGTTTTCTGCCCTGTGCTGACAGAGCTCCTGAACATGTGATGTCACGACTGAGGGGATGGGGCCACCAGTACCAGGAAGAAGGACACATTAGGTGGCTCTGCAGCAGCCCCACTGGTTTTAGGGCGCTGTTCCAAGCACAATGGAAACCAAATACAGGTGTCATTGGGTTGCAGGGTCACCCCCCTAGTTACAGTCCTGACTTCAGAAGGAAACTCCAACATTTTTACCTCTGAATCTAAATCAGCGATTCGGGAAAGTGCTAGATTGGCTCTCTACTGCTTTTACATGGCTGCCCCCAGCTAGGAGAAAAGTACATTGTGTACTGTACCTTATCTGAAAATCACACTTCTGCATTGGGCTACATATGGAGATGCTTGAATTTGTTTCAAAGTGGTTCCCAAAACAGTTTGCTGTAAGTGACTGCTGCTGTGGTGAGAGGTGATTCTGAGGGAGTACATCTCACCGGCTCTGCCCCTTTCTGGCAGTAGAACCCACTGTATGAACTGTAGCACATTTATAGCAAATCTACTATTACCTACACCAGTGATGGCTAACCTTGACACTTCAGCTGTTGTTGAACTACACATCCCAGCATGCCCTGCATCAGTTTTAGCAAGGCCAAATAGCAAAACTGTAGCAGGGCATGCTGGGATGTGTAGTTCAACAACAGCTGGAGTGTCAAGGTTAGCCATCACTGACCTACACAAAGTGGATGTAACCATTTTGCATCTTGAGTTAATATTTATCAGGATGCAGTCTGTCGACTCAATAAGAGCTGCTAATGACATATCTGAGGCATGAGATATGACGTCACTATTTCCTTAAACTGATTTGTAGAATATCACTTCAGATCCCTCAAAACAGACCCACTTTACTTCATCGATTGATAAATCTTCATAGATTAACCAGTAAGAAAGTTGGATGAATTTTCTTTGTACTCAGCAAGACGCACAGCTTCCACACACGATGAAGATGTATTCATGGAAGCTAGTGTAATATAGTTTTTGCTATATTCCCCTGGAGAATAGATAATGGGAAGGAGGACTGGAAGTACAATGTCACTGAAGGAAGGTACAGTAACTGTCACGTCCTTGAATGGAAAAGTTCCAGGTTTATTAATTATAACAATTTATTTAAAACAAGCTGTAATTTTTCCCAAGTTCAATGAAGGTGGTTTCAGCTTAAAAAAGAGCCTGAAATAGTGTAGTAATGAAAACTGGTCTGACTCTCCCTGACTTGTAAGCTAATTTATTCAATTCAGTGTTAATATTATACATTCACATCTAAATACATTTTACCATTTAATCAAACCAATGTCAATGACTTAATTGATCCGTACAATACAATAGATGCAAAATACCGTATGAAGCCTTTCGTGGACAAAGATTTAGCGACGCAATAAGTGCTTCCTTCTTGGCAAAGAATGGCAGTAAACCCTGTAATCATTTTCTGCAGCTGCTGAGTGTATTAATCCGGATAAATTCATTGTTGCCTCTCTGGGATTTATCGGAATTATCCTGACATTATATGTAGAGAAAAGGGACAGGTAAAATTTCTCTTTTCTAAAATAACTTTAACATCCACTGATCTGATTACACTGACTTCTTTTCCATCCTCTTCCCTTTTTATGTAGAAGACATTTTTGTTAAAAATAGCTTGGACTGTCTTAATAAATTATATGGAACAAATTAAATTAAAGATTTGATGCGATTATGGCACATGGATTAGAACTTGTGAAGCTGAATGTCACAATCCTGACTGTAGGTTTTATATTTGGTGACTTACCCCTGCCATCTGTCCTGGATCCTGTGTCTTTTCACTCACGGAGTTAAACAGCTTGTCAGCACTATGAGTTTTCCTGAGTTCTCTGCCTGAGAGGTAATAGTTAATTAGCTCCACCTGTGGTGATCTCCTGTGTGAGGCTGAATTCAGTAATCTGAACTTTAGGTCTAAAAACAAGCATCCTGTGGTTTGCAGAAGTTCAGGCTTCAGTGTTCTCTCGGCCTGCTAGGCCTCATTCTACATCACAGCCTTGGCTAGAGTAGTCACATGACAGTGACTGTTCACCTGACCCAGAGTTGTTCAATCCTCTGCCAGCCTGAGACTCTCTGCATCACCTAATCCTGCTCACCAATCACCAAGGACCAGGAAGTATAAATCAGGAGGCTGAGTTAGAAACTGGGCCAGTTCCTCGTGTCACACACAGCTTTGTGTGAGTCTTCAAGCTGAGCTCTCTAAAGGTAATCTTTGTACCTAAGTTCCTGTGGAAACTCTGTTCCCTTGTTACCGTTTGGTTTACTTTTGTGTTGCCATTGATTTCACCATTTCCATGAGTCTCAATTTAAAGGCACAGTACTGAATTCCGTATTCTCCACTGAAAACCACAGCTGTCGTGTTTCAGTTTTACTGCTGTTGTAGTTGTGATCTCCAGAGCTCCCGTATCCCTGTGGCTTCTGTGTCTCTGCACCTCCGTACCTCAGTACCTCAGTACCTCCGTGCTTCCAGCATCTCCGTGACTCAGTACCTCCGTGCTTCCAGCATCTCCGTGACTCAGTACCTCCGTGCCTCAGTACCTCAGTACCTCCGTGCTTCCAGCATCTCCGTGACTCAGTACCTCCGTGGCTCAGTACCTCAGTACCTCCGTGCTTCCAGCATCTCCGTGACTCAGCACCTCGTGCTTCCAGTACCTCTGTGCTTTCGGCATCCCGTGCCTCAGCACCTCCGTGCTTCCAGCATCTCCGTGACTCAGTACCTCCATGCTTTCAGCACCCCGTGCCTCAGCACCTCCGTTCCCCCCAGCATCTTTGTGCCTCCAGCACCTCCATGTCTCTACGCACCCCAGTGTCTCTACGCACCCCAGTGTCTCTTCGCACCCCAGTGTCTCTACGCACCCCAGTACCTCCAAGCACCTCAGTGCGTCCAAGCACTTCCGTGCCTCCAGTACCTCTGTGCTTTCAGCATCCCGTGCCTCAGTACCTCGTGCCTCCAGCACCTCCGTGTCTTTATGCACCCCAGTGTCTCTACACACCCCAGTGTCTCTACGCACCCCAGTACCTCCAAGCACCTCAGTGCGTCCAAGCACTTCCGTGCCTCCTAGTACCTCAGTGTCTCCAAGCGCCTCCGCGCCTCCTAGCACCTTAGTTTCTCCAAGCATCTCAGTGTCTCCAAGCAACAGTGCACTTTAGCACAGTTGTACCTGGTATCTTCACTGATTCATCAGCACCTTTCCAGTTCTGTCTTTCAGGAGACCTTCAGCGTCCACACGTGCCTCCTGTCTGCCGACCTAATCCTGCATGAGGAGAACCTAGATTCGGCCATCTCTGCTGCGGTTCCTCTTCCCAGTCACCGGAAGAAACCACGATTTCACAACACTCCCAAACCAGGTCAGTGGTAGTATTCATATAATCCTCCAGTCGCCCGCACAGACTTCACTAACACCGGGTTCACAAAACCACAGTCATGACACTGAAACATTTCAAGAATCTGCATCTTATATTGTATAGATGGAGGAGCAAGGATTTATAGAAAACGTGCACTTTCAACATGCCCAGCTTCCATCCCTCGTATTTTACAATTATATTAGTTGATAGCACAATGATTTGCTGTTGTGTTTAAAAAAAATAAAAAAATAAAATATATATATATATATATATATATATGACAAGGGGTACCCTACAGCACTGAGTGGATACAAACTAAGCTGCATTTCAGATAGAACCTCCTGTTAGACAAGGCTCAAATATAGGAATATAGAAAACAGATCTGAGGGTGCTACAATATGGTACTGTTGATCACATCAATCTGAATAACATATAAAATATTCAAAAGCTCAGTTTTAGTATTTATTACATAAAAAGCTCACAATAATATAAAATCACAGTGAAGTTTTTCCAGATATTAACTGATATGCATTCAGATGGTACACGATTCTTTTTCGGCATATGTCCAAGAAGGACTTAGTGTTATTGACTTGATGGACACAGTACTTGAATAAACCCAATGCAATTC
This sequence comes from Pseudophryne corroboree, assembly GCF_028390025.1. Lineage (NCBI taxonomy): Eukaryota > Metazoa > Chordata > Amphibia > Anura > Myobatrachidae > Pseudophryne > Pseudophryne corroboree. The sequence continues at coordinate 210,411,469 of NC_086448.1, forward strand.
GTCCCTTTCCGGGATTTCCTCAGTGGTATATAATCTAAATAATAAAATACAGTAACTAAATAATAATTCCAGTCGACTATCTATAGGCTTATCTCTAATATACATATACATACCAAATGCCAAATGTTTTGAAACGATCCAGAAGGGACATAGAACTCACTGTGTATGTCGATAAAAATAGGTATAAAACCTAATAAATAAAACAATGCATTATAAGTAAAAACCTCTACATTGGGTCTCTAAGATAGATAATGAGGAATGAAAAAAACGGGAGGACGGGAATGATACGTACCAAGTTATTATATCAGGTGACTTACTGACATGGTTCCATGCTTAAATGGAATCCATATAGTTCGGAAGTGACCTATATGTATAAAGGAAGATTTAGGGCTTAATGGATCAACTGGCCGTTAGAAGGGAATTATGTTTTATACATTAGTTTATTAAATTCGGAAAAACAAAAATAAAGTGTTTTAATACATAACAGACTTAAGTATAGATATAGTCTAACTCTGACTCTATATAGATAGCTAGTAACCAACTTCGTACAACAACCGCTCCGCAGTTAGCAAAACCTAAAAAACGTTGATGAGCAATTTTAGTAAATGAGTACCTTAATGATACCTCATTCTTAATAATCATAATATCATTGTATAATTATAATGAAAGTACCAGATATTAATTGACAAATAAATCAACAGTTTTTAGCATAACCAAGAACAATATATTAGTTCTTATAAAAGTGTACGGGACATATACATATCAAATAATCCCAATATCCATATATGGAAGTAAGATAGCATCAGTGATACTTACAAAGTCAGAACAGTGTGGTCCTCTCAGAGTTCAGAGTGATACTGAGAGAAGTGCCCACAGACTAGTACTTATACCAAAAGATGAGTGACATGATATTTTTAATATCTGGTACTTTCATTATAATTATACAATGATGTTAATACAATTTGGTAATATTGTTTATTGTAGAAATATGTTTTATATATAAAAAAAACATTATTGTTTATTATGAATGAGGTATCATTAAGGTACCTATGCTTCCAGGGCATCCCGTGCTGTACAACTGCACCGTCTGCACCACCCTTATTATGGCCCTTACAAACATAAGCATGCTTTGGCTTCCAGGGCTTGCTGATTCCTGTAGTACACCATGTAAAATTACTGGGGGAGGGCCAAAACTTTATATTAAATAAATACACCCCACAGAAACCCTCATTCATTAATTTATTACTCACCTAACGTTTGGGGTGTGGGGTTGTTCTACTTTTGTTCTGGCTGACAATCAATAGGTTAAAAAGAGATTTCCCAGAGAACGCAGAACACTTGAGTGTGAAAATCAGTTCAGGCCATGAGAAAGTTGCCCTGTATCCATACTTTATACAACAGAGCAGGATAAAAATGATACCATTCTTGTCCCAGCTATAATTATAGACCATCAGCTTCAAACAATGAAGAATTTAGAATTTGCAAATACAGCTTGGAACGGTGGCACTAAAACGGGACGTGGACATTGTATTACAGAATTTCACACTTGTGCAAAATGGCCCGTCGTCCATTGACTTGGTTTGCACTATACTGCGCCACAACTCTGTCACAGAGTACAAGAAATAAAAAGAATTCCACAGCCCACAGAAGTTGTTTATTTTTAAAATTATAAATGAGCTACATAACAATAACATAAGTAAATTATTATATTCAGCTGCCATGTTTATTAGGCAATGTCCATCCCATCTTTATCTTGTTTATTTTAAATGACACTCTGACATATTGTACTCATTAGGGATGACTAAATTAATTGTTGGAAGTGTTATTTCCATGTTATTGCTGGCCCAGAAACCACGAAGATAATAGGCCTGCATGTTGTGTCTTTCATTATAAGACTATACTGTATAATGAGAAATGGATTCCATTCTGTGCTGGTTATATAAAAGACATTGTAAATTACTAGGATGTTGGTGAGAGTGAGTGCCAGACTCTCAGTGTAATGAATTTAAATTAAATGTAGTATAAAAATATGACCCTTATGCCTGTAAAAGGTTAGAATAGATAATAACCAAATTGAATGGCAATGAGCAGCTATAGTTTGTCTAATTTCCCAGTACATAAAAATGACTGGAGGAATGCCAAAAATATATCTTATTCATGTAAAAGATAATAGTTATATATTATGAAATATACATAGCCACAAGAGAGAGATCTATTTCCTACATCCTAATACAATTTCTATTTTATATGATAAAGTCGGGCAGAGGAGTCAGGCATGGTAATTTCCTTTTCATCCAAGTGTGATGGTTCTTTGGCTATAAACCATATAGAGCAGTGTTTCTCAAACTCAACCCTCAAGTGCCCCCTACAGATCATGGTTTCTGACTGTGGAAGCAGGTGGGATAATTTACTGACCCATTAAATAGATTAACTCACGTGTACATAATTAAAGAAATCAACAAAACATGACCTGTTAGGGGTCCTTGAAGAGAGAAGCACATATATAGGGTACTGTAAGTATCCAGGGCAGGATTGAGAGTTAGTAGAGGGATGAGTGAGCCACTAATTCTCAGGAGTCCGATTGATTGTCATAATGTTTTATGCCATGTCCAAGTTCAGGACCATTGGCATAGTCTAGTGGTTGAACAGAAATATGCTGCCTCAAACTTTGACAGTGGAAACAATGAGAGAGGTCTGAGCGGCAGAGCCATGCTGATCTGCAAAGACACTGAGTACATTTGCAAGCATATTGGGACTGATATTAGTCAGGCCCAAGACTGACATTGAACCCTTAATAAGGGGTAGACATGATGGAAACCGGACATCAGAGCTTAATGATAGAGCCTGGTTCTTGTAAGCTATGCTTAACCACCATGTCCAGTGACCACTGTACTACTGTGTTATCTAACAGCTAACCAGTTTTTTTAAATTACATGTGCAAAGGACTCTTTCTACAGTTTAACCTGCAAAGCCTAGGAATACAAGATATTGAACTATCCTGGAGATACCTGTACACCAGCAAAGAGCACCTACACCATCCTCATATGTGTAAAGTGTTACCTGTCAGTTCTGTGTCTGTCTTCTCTGTCTTAACTAGCCCAGATGTAGTGAGTTACCAGAAGCCTCTAGGAGAATAAAAAGGTCTGTTAGTACACTTGAGGTTGTTGGAGCATTTTGTGACCTTTTTTTTTGTATTGTTTGGTCTGTACTGGCTGTGTTCTTATTGTAGCCCAAGCCTTTGTACCTTCCATTTTTTACTTAGTCTGTGGCTTTGTCTATCCAACGTCTGTCTTCCTCACATTCCTGTGTATCTTGTTTATCATGACATATTGTTTGCTATTGCCTGTCTTAGTCAGGTATTGTAATCACCTTGCTTTAGTCCTCTGTCCTGTTCCTCACACCACCCAAGTGCTGGATGCATAGTGGTACCTAAGGACAGTCCCAAGGGGTAGATTACTGGTATAGATCTAATAGCATGCTAATAACAAGGTCTTGGTTCTCTGGCTGAGTTTGGTGTTGAACCCTTCCCCTTCCTTGTGTTAATACTGCCTCATTCTTGTCCTATATCCTTTGCTGTTTTGAGTCCTGTTTATGTTGGCATCGATTTCTGCATGTTTGCCTACTCCTGCGTCTTGTAAATGAGAATAAGAAGACATGAATAGAAATGCTGTGTGACCTCCAAAAAAATGGTCTCTCTGAATGCAATCTTATCTTATTATTTATCTATTTATTTATTTATTTATTTATTATTTATTGTTTCTTATATAACGCAGCAAATTCCGTTGCGCTTTACAACTGGACACAATTAGAAGACAAAACTGGGTAAAGACAAACAGTCATAGAGGTAGGAGGGCGCTGCTCGCAAGCTTACAATCTTTGGGGAAATAGACATTGATACACAAGGATTGGTGCTATCTATTGCATAGTTGTCCACCAGATTGCAAAGGTTCCTAATGGGCTGTATGATATCACATCACAGCAGTGATGAACCAGGTTCAGGAGGAAGGGCGAGTGAAGAATTAAATATGTGGGGGATATGTGTGGACTGTACTGTGGGGATATAATTGGATTTGAAAGCTATGAAGGTAATGTGAGCGGAGCTGGAATTTGATACGCTTGTTTGAATAGGTGAGTTTTCAGGGAACGCTTGAAGGTTTGAAGACTAGAGGAGAGTCTTCATGTACGTGGTAGGGCATTCCACAGAGTGGGTGCGGCCAGAAGAAATTCCTGTAATCGTGTATGGGAGCAAGTAATAAGTGTGGATGAGAGACGTAGATCTTGTGAAGAACAAAGGGGCCGGGTTGGGAGATATTTTGAGATAAACGAAGAGATGTATGTTGGTGTAGTATGGTTAATAGCCTTGTGTGTAAGTAACAGTATTTTATATTGAATACGGTAGAATATAGGTAGCCAATAGAGGGACTGACACAGTGGGACTGCAGATTATTTGATTAAAGAATTGGTGCACTTCAAAATAAAATTACATTTCTGTAGGTGGATAAATCATTGAATTTATGTAACTAGTCCACATTCAGCTAAGAATAACCCAATATGCCCAGACTCTCCGACAAGCCAGATCCACGTAAAATACATTGAAATAAGAGAGATCCACATATAATACATTGAACAAGACAAGTATACATGAAAACATTTTTTGAAAAATTCAGATCCACACAAAATAGGCATTATGGTAATACAAGTACCACCATATCACTTGTGCAGTTCATATGGGGAAGCCTTCACTGGCAGAAACTGGCAAATTTTACTGCCATCAGGATTTTACCAGAGATAACATTGTTATAAGGGGAAAAAAATTATATCAGAAGATTGTGCTTACCAGCCATGCTTAATGGGCCCTACACACTGGGCGAGAATACTGAAAGATATGAACGATCTCGTTCATTAATGAACGAGATACCGTTCATATCTTTCAGTGTGGAGGCACCAGCGATGAACAATGCGCAGCCCCGCTCTCATTCATCGCTGGTGCCCCGTCGCTTGTGGTGGGTGAAATATATGGGAGATGCGTGATGTCTGGATATGGGAGGGCAAGGAGGGCTACAACTGGAGGGTCACAGGACAGGGAAGATTGGACCTGGGGTATTTAGGACAAGAAGAGCTGAACCTGGGGGCAGGGCTGCCATCAGAAATTGTGAGGCCTGGGACTGACAAAATAGGCAGCCCCCCCCCCCCAATAAATAAATGAAAAACAAAAAATAAACACAAATATATATGTTATGCTCCCACATTAATGGTGCCAGTGCCTACTCATTGTCAGGGGTTCTGCTCGTTTTCATGGGATTTCCCCACCCAGCCGCTACTGCGGGTCCAGCCCCTGTTCGCGCCTGCATGTTTCTATTGAAAATGTAGCTCTCAAGATAGCCGCAGCCTTAGAGGAGACAGTTATTAATGATACTAGAGGAGGCTCCTCAAGTATATTTAATAATTGTCTCCTCTGAGGCAGCGGACCTTTTGGGAGAGACTTTTTCAATAGAGGGTGGCGAAGTGCGGACGAATGGGGACAGACAGTGATGGGCAAGCGGCAGTATGAGCGGTCCGGATCCTTCCTTCTCTGTCAGAAAGGCTGGCCCGGGACAGCTGTGCCCCCAGTACCCCCCTGATGGCAGCCCTGCCTGGGGGTCACAGAATATGGAGGGCTAGACAAAGTGGAAGTGCATGATAGGCTGGACTGGACCTATTGTGGCTACATGGATGGCTAGACATGGTGGGGGGTGGAACAGGGCATGGAAGGCTGGACTTTAATGGGAGGGAATATTGAAGGGAAGGCTGGACCTGGAGGGGCACAGTACAGAGAAGACTGGACTTGGGGGTCACAGGACAGGGAAGGTTGGACTAAGGGATGCGACACAGGTCAGGGAAGGCTGCACCTTGGTTGGGGGCACAGGGCAGTGAAGGCTGGTCCTGGGGGGTGTAGAGGAGGAATGGCTAGACCTGAGATAGTGCAGGACCAGTAAAGCTGGATCTGGTGGGCACAGGGCAGGGCATGCTGGACCTGGGCATAGTAGTAAGGTTGTTTAATATACTGCTAAGTCATTTAATTTCCTCAAAATATGTAGACACAGAGATAATTTCACTGTGTGCAATGGTGCCAATTTGTCTTGACCGTGCGATTTTTCAGTTTATTATGTTGTCCCCTCCCCAGTGCAAGAACTGTGCGCAACCATTTGCAGGATTGTGGACAGGAGCTGGCTGGTAAGTTGTGGCCTGTGGTGCAAGAAACAACACTGGCCCCTGGGCTGTAGTCGATCTACACAAAAAGGGTGTTTTACTCCAGAACTCAGGGGCTGATCTATCAAAGGGGTGAAAAGTAGAGATGAGCGGGTTCGGTTTCTTTGAATCCGAACCCGCACGAACTTCACTTTTTTTTTCACGGGTCCGAGCGACTCGGATCTTCCCGCCTTGCTCGGTTAACCCGAGCGCGCCCGAACGTCATCATGACGCTGTCGGATTCTCGCGAGACTCGGATTCTATATAAGGAGCCGCGCGTCGCCGCCATTTTCACACGTGCATTGAGATTGATAGGGAGAGGACGTGGCTGGCGTCCTCTCCATTAGAATAGATTAGAAGAGAGAGAGAGAGAGAGAGATTGTGCAGACAGAGTTTACCACAGTGACCAGTGCAGTTGTTGTTAAGTTAACTTTTATTTAATATATCCGTTCTCTGCTATATCCGTTCTCTGCCTGAAAAAAACGATACACAGCAGTCACACAGTGTGACTCAGTCTGTGTGCACTCAGCTCAGCCCAGTGTGCTGCACATCAATGTATAAAAGCTTATAATAATTGTGGGGGAGACTGGGGAGCACTGCAGGTTGTTATAGCAGGAGCCAGGAGTACATAATATTATATTAATTTAAAATTAAACAGTGCACACTTTTGCTGCAGGAGTGCCACTGCCAGTGTGACTAGTGGTGACCAGTGCCTGACCACCAGTATAGTAGTATATTGTTGTATACTATCTCTTTATCAACCAGTCTATATTAGCAGCAGACACAGTACAGTGCGGTAGTTCACGGCTGTGGCTACCTCTGTGTCGGCAGTCGGCACTCGGCAGGCAGTCCGTCCATCCATAATTGTATAATTATATACCACCTAACCGTGGTATTTTTTTTTCTTTCTTTATACCGTCGTCATAGTCATACTAGTTGTTACGAGTATACTACTATCTCTTTATCAACCAGTGTACAGTGCGGTAGTTCACGGCTGTGGCTACCTCTGTGTCGGCAGTCGGCAGGCAGTCCGTCCATCCATAATTGTATTATTATAATATATACCACCTAACCGTGGTTTTTTTTTCATTCTTTATACCGTCATAGGGGTATATTTACTAAGCTCCCGATTTTGACCGAGATGCCGTTTTTTCTTCAAAGTGTCATCTCGGTTAATCTCGGTCATTTACTAAACACTAATCACGGCAGTGATGAGGGCATTCGTAATTTTTTGCTAGTTCAGGTAAAAAATTACGAATGAATACACCATCGGTCAAAACGCGGCTGTTTAAGTATGAATCTCGGTCATTTACTAAGAAGTGCAAAGCAAAAAAAGAACAAACACTGCCGTGAAAAATTACAACTCGTAAAAAAGTGCTAAAAAAAAACAGAACTTTTTTTTTTATTCGTGTTTGGATAGGCATGCACGGATCCATGAGATCCGTGCATGTATATCAGTGGGAAGGGGTGGGAAAGTGCTTATTTTTACAAAAAAAATTGCGTAGGGTCCCCCCTCCTAAGCATAACCAGCCTCGGGCTCTTTGAGCCGATCCTGGTTGCAGAAATATGGTGAAAAAAATGACAGGGGTTCCCCCATATTTAAGCAACCAGCATCGGGCTCTGCGCCTGGTCCTGGTCCCAAAAATACGGGGGACAAAAAGAGTAGGGGTCCCCCGTATTTTTAAAACCAGCACCGGGCTCCACTAGCTGGACAGATAATGCCACAGCCGGGGGTCACTTTTATATAGTGCCCTGCGGCCGTGGCATCAAAAATCCAACTAGTCACCCCTGGCCGGGGTACCCTGGGGGAGTGGGAACCCCTTCAATCAAGGGGTCCCCCCCCCCAGCCACCCAAGGGCCAGGGGTGAAGCCCGAGGCTGTCCCCCCCCATCCAATGGGCTGCGGATGGGAGGGCTGATAGCCTTTGTTGTAAAATAAAAGATATTGTTTTTAGTAGCAGTACTACAAGTCCCAGCAAGCCTCCCCCGCATGCTGGTACTTGGAGAACCACAAGTACCAGCATGCGGCGGAAAAACGGGCCCGCTGGTACCTGTAGTACTACCACTAAAAAAATACCCAAAAAAACACAAGACACACACACCGTGAAAGTATAATTTTATTACATACATACACACATACATACATACTTACCTTAAGTTCCCACGCAGGTCGGTCCTCTTCTCCAGTAGAATTCAAGGGGTACCTGTTGAATAAATTCTACTCACCAGATCCAGTGGTCCAGGCTCCTCGGCAAATCCAGGGATAATCCACGTACTTGAATAAAACAAAAAAACGGTTGCCCGACCACGAACTGAAAGGTGACCCATGTTTGCACATGGGTCACCTTCCCACGAATGCCAGAAACCCACTTTGCCTTCTGGCTAAGTGGGTTTCTTCAGCCAATCAGGGAGTGCCACGTTGTGGCACCCTCCTGATCAGCTGTGTGGTCCTGTCCTCACTGACAGGCAGCACGCGGCAGTGTTACAATGTAGCGCCTATGCGCTACATTGTAACCAATGATGGGAACTTTCTGCTCAGCGGTGACGTCACTTTAGGTCAACCGCAGGGCAGAAAGTTCCCATCATTGGTTACAATGTAGCGCATAGGCGCTACATTGTAACACTGCCGTGTGCCGCCTGTCAGTGAAGACAGGAGCACACAGCTGATCAGGAGAGTGCTACAACGTGGCACTCCCTGATTGGCTGAAGAAACCCACTTAGCCAGAAGGCAAAGTGGGTTTCTGGCATTCGTGGGAAGGTGACCCATGTGCAAACATGGGTCACCTTTCAGTTCGTGGTCGGGCAACCGTTTTTTTGTTTTATTCAAGTACGTGGATTATCCCTGGATTTCCCGAGGAGCCTGGACCCCTGGATCTCGTGAGTATAATTTTTTCAACAGGTACCCCTTGGATTCTACTGGAGAAGAGGACCGACCTGCGTGAGAACATAAGGTAAGTATGTATGTATGTGTGTATGTATGTAATAAAATTATACTTTCACGGTGTGTGTGTCTTGTGTTTTTTTGGGTATTTTTTTAGTGGTAGTACTACAGGTACCAGCGGGCCCGTTTTTCCGCCGCATGCTGGTACTTGTGGTTCTCCAAGTACCAGCATGCGGGGGAGGCTTGCTGGGACTTGTAGTACTGCTACTAAAAACAATATCTTTTATTTTACAACAAAGGCTATCAGCCCTCCCATCCGCAGCCCATTGGATGGGGGGGGACAGCCTCGGGCTTCACCCCTGGCCCTTGGGTGGCTGGGGGGGGGGACCCCTTGATTGAAGGGGTCCCCACTCCCCCAGGGTACCCCGGCCAGGGGTGACTAGTTGGATTTTTGATGCCACGGCCGCAGGGCACTATATAAAAGTGACCCCCGGCTGTGGCATTATCTGTCCAGCTAGTGGAGCCCGGTGCTGGTTTTAAAAATACGGGGGACCCCTACTCTTTTTGTCCCCCGTATTTTTGGGACCAGGACCAGGCGCAGAGCCCGATGCTGGTTGCTTAAATATGGGGGAACCCCTGTCATTTTTTTCCCCATATTTCTGCAACCAGGATCGGCTCAAAGAGCCCGAGGCTGGTTATGCTTAGGAGGGGGGACCCCACGCAATTTTTTTGGGGATTTTACATTGTTTAATTAAAAAAAAAAAAAAAAAAGAACCCCAGCACGGATCACACAGATCCGGCCGAGATTGATTGTAAAAAAAAAAAGGCAGTGTTTTGCTAATCACTGCCGTAAAATTAGGTAAAAAAAAAACGAATGACATCGACATCGGAAGAAAAGAAAAACACGAATACGACAGCTTAGTAAATCCATCGTAATAAATTCAAAAAGTTGCAGTTTTACACTGTCGATGTCATTCGTGATTGAACTTTGACCTATTTTCGGGAATTACGAATGTTAGTAAATGTACCCCATAGTGTCATACTAGTTGTTACGAGTATACTACTATCTCTTTATCAACCAGTGTACAGTGCGGTAGTTCACGGCTGTGGCTACCTCTGTGTCGGCAGTCGGCAGGCAGTCCGTCCATCCATAATTGTATTATAATATATACCACCTAACCGTGGTTTTTTTTTCATTCTTTATACCGTCATAGTGTCATACTAGTTGTTACGAGTATACTACTATCTCTTTATCAACCAGTGTACAGTGCGGTAGTTCACGGCTGTGGCTACCTCTGTGTCGGCAGTCGGCAGGCAGTCCGTCCATCCATAATTGTATTATAATATATACCACCTAACCGTGGTTTTTTTTTCATTCTTTATACCGTCATAGTCAGTCATACTAGTTGTTACGAGTATACTACTATCTCTTTATCAACCAGTGTACAGTGCGGTAGTTCACGGCTGTGGCTACCTCTGTGTCGGCACTCGGCAGGCAGTCCGTCCATCCATAATTGTATTATAATATATACCACCTAACCGTGGTTTTTTTTTCATTCTTTATACAGTCATAGTGTCATACTAGTTGTTACGAGTATACTACTATCTCTTTATCAACCAGTGTACAGTGCGGTAGTTCACGGCTGTGGCTACCTCTGTGTCGGCAGTCGGCAGGCAGTCCGTCCATCCATAATTGTATTATAATATATACCACCTAACCGTGGTTTTTTTTTCATTCTTTATACCGTCATAGTCAGTCATACTAGTTGTTACGAGTATACTACTATCTCTTTATCAACCAGTGTACAGTGCGGTAGTTCACGGCTGTGGCTACCTCTGTGTCGGAACTCGGCAGGCAGTCCGTCCATCCATAATTGTATTACAATATATACCACCTAACCGTGGTTTTTTTTTCATTCTTTATACCGTCATAGTCAGTCATACTAGTTGTTACGAGTATACTACTATCTCTTTATCAACCAGTGTACAGTGCGGTAGTTCACGGCTGTGGCTACCTCTGTGTCGGCAGTCGGCAGGCAGTCCGTCCATCCATAATTGTATTATAATATATACCACCTAACCGTGGTTTTTTTTTCATTCTTTATACCGTCATAGTCAGTCATACTAGTTGTTACGAGTATACTACTATCTCTTTATCAACCAGTGTACAGTGCGGTAGTTCACGGCTGTGGCTACCTCTGTGTCGGAACTCGGCAGGCAGTCCGTCCATCCATAATTGTATTACAATATATACCACCTAACCGTGGTTTTTTTTTCATTCTTTATACCGTCATAGTCAGTCATACTAGTTGTTACGAGTATACTACTATCTCTTTATCAACCAGTGTACAGTGCGGTAGTTCACGGCTGTGGCTACCTCTGTGTCGGCAGTCGGCAGGCAGTCCGTCCATCCATAATTGTATTATAATATATACCACCTAACCGTGGTTTTTTTTTCATTCTTTATACCGTCATAGTCAGTCATACTAGTTGTTACGAGTATACTACTATCTCTTTATCAACCAGTGTACAGTGCGGTAGTTCACGGCTGTGGCTACCTCTGTGTCGGAACTCGGCAGGCAGTCCGTCCATCCATAATTGTATTACAATATATACCACCTAACCGTGGTTTTTTTTTCATTCTTTATACCGTCATAGTCAGTCATACTAGTTGTTACGAGTATACTACTATCTCTTTATCAACCAGTGTACAGTGCGGTAGTTCACGGCTGTGGCTACCTCTGTGTCGGCACTCGGCAGGCAGTCCGTCCATCCATAATTGTATTACAATATATACCACCTAACCGTGGTTTTTTTATACCACCTAACCGTGGCAGTCCGTCCATAATTGTATACTAGTATCCAATCCATCCATCTCCATTGTTTACCTGAGGTGCCTTTTAGTTCTGCCTATAAAATATGGAGAACAAAAAAGTTGAGGTTCCAAAATTAGGGAAAGATCAAGATCCACTTCCACCTCGTGCTGAAGCTGCTGCCACTAGTCATGGCCGAGACGATGAAATGCCAGCAACGTCGTCTGCCAAGGCCGATGCCCAATGTCATAGTACAGAGCATGTCAAATCCAAAACACCAAATATCAGAAAAAAAAGGACTCCAAAACCTAAAATAAAATTGTCGGAGGAGAAGCGTAAACTTGCCAATATGCCATTTACCACACGGAGTGGCAAGGAACGGCTGTGGCTACCTCTGTGTCGGCAGTCGGCAGGCAGTCCGTCCATCCATAATTGTATTATAATATATACCACCTAACCGTGGTTTTTTTTTCATTCTTTATACCGTCATAGTCAGTCATACTAGTTGTTACGAGTATACTACTATCTCTTTATCAACCAGTGTACAGTGCGGTAGTTCACGGCTGTGGCTACCTCTGTGTCGGCACTCGGCAGGCAGTCCGTCCATCCATAATTGTATTATAATATATACCACCTAACCGTGGTTTTTTTTTCATTCTTTATACCGTCATAGTGTCATACTAGTTGTTACGAGTATACTACTATCTCTTTATCAACCAGTGTACAGTGCGGTAGTTCACGGCTGTGGCTACCTCTGTGTCGGCAGTCGGCAGGCAGTCCGTCCATCCATAATTGTATTATAATATATACCACCTAACCGTGGTTTTTTTTTTCATTCTTTATACCGTCATAGTGTCATACTAGTTGTTACGAGTATACTACTATCTCTTTATCAACCAGTGTACAGTGCGGTAGTTCACGGCTGTGGCTACCTCTGTGTCGGCAGTCGGCAGGCAGTCCGTCCATCCATAATTGTATTATAATATATACCACCTAACCGTGGTTTTTTTTTCATTCTTTATACCGTCATAGTCAGTCATACTAGTTGTTACGAGTATACTACTATCTCTTTATCAACCAGTGTACAGTGCGGTAGTTCACGGCTGTGGCTACCTCTGTGTCGGAACTCGGCAGGCAGTCCGTCCATCCATAATTGTATTACAATATATACCACCTAACCGTGGTTTTTTTTTCATTCTTTATACCGTCATAGTCAGTCATACTAGTTGTTACGAGTATACTACTATCTCTTTATCAACCAGTGTACAGTGCGGTAGTTCGCGGCTGTGGCTACCTCTGTGTCGGAACTCGGCAGGCAGTCCGTCCATCCATAATTGTATTATTATAATATATACCACCTTACCGTGGTTTTTTTTTTCATTCTTTATACCGTCATAATGTCATACTAGTTGTTACGAGTATACTACTATCTCTTTATCAACCAGTGTACAGTGCGGTAGTTCACGGCTGTGGCTACCTCTGTGTCGGCAGTCGGCAGGCAGTCCGTCCATCCATAATTGTATTATAATATATACCACCTAACCGTGGTTTTTTTTTCATTCTTTATACCGTCATAGTCAGTCATACTAGTTGTTACGAGTATACTACTATCTCTTTATCAACCAGTGTACAGTGCGGTAGTTCACGGCTGTGGCTACCTCTGTGTCGGAACTCGGCAGGCAGTCCGTCCATCCATAATTGTATTACAATATATACCACCTAACCGTGGTTTTTTTTTCATTCTTTATACCGTCATAGTCAGTCATACTAGTTGTTACGAGTATACTACTATCTCTTTATCAACCAGTGTACAGTGCGGTAGTTCACGGCTGTGGCTACCTCTGTGTCGGAACTCGGTAGGCAGTCCGTCCATCCATAATTGTATTATTATAATATATACCACCTAACCGTGGTTTTTTTTTCATTCTTTATACCGTCATAGTGTCATACTAGTTGTTACGAGTATACTACTATCTCTTTATCAACCAGTGTACAGTGCGGTAGTTCACGGCTGTGGCTACCTCTGTGTCGGCAGTCGGCAGGCAGTCCGTCCATCCATAATTGTATTATAATATATACCACCTAACCGTGGTTTTTTTTTCATTCTTTATACCGTCATAGTCAGTCATACTAGTTGTTACGAGTATACTACTATCTCTTTATCAACCAGTGTACAGTGCGGTAGTTCACGGCTGTGGCTACCTCTGTGTCGGCACTCGGCAGGCAGTCCGTCCATCCATAATTGTATTACAATATATACCACCTAACCGTGGTTTTTTTATACCACCTAACCGTGGCAGTCCGTCCATAATTGTATACTAGTATCCAATCCATCCATCTCCATTGTTTACCTGAGGTGCCTTTTAGTTCTGCCTATAAAATATGGAGAACAAAAAAGTTGAGGTTCCAAAATTAGGGAAAGATCAAGATCCACTTCCACCTCGTGCTGAAGCTGCTGCCACTAGTCATGGCCGAGACGATGAAATGCCAGCAACGTCGTCTGCCAAGGCCGATGCCCAATGTCATAGTACAGAGCATGTCAAATCCAAAACACCAAATATCAGAAAAAAAAGGACTCCAAAACCTAAAATAAAATTGTCGGAGGAGAAGCGTAAACTTGCCAATATGCCATTTACCACACGGAGTGGCAAGGAACGGCTGAGGCCCTGGCCTATGTTCATGGCTAGTGGTTCAGCTTCACATGAGGATGGAAGCACTCAGCCTCTCGCTAGAAAACTGAAAAGACTCAAGCTGGCAAAAGCACCGCAAAGAACTGTGCGTTCTTTGAAATCCCAAATCCACAAGGAGAGTCCAATTGTGTCGTTTGCGATGCCTGACCTTCCCAACACTGGACGTGAAGAGCATGCGCCTTCCACTATTTGCATGCCCCCTGCAAGTGCTGGAAGGAGCACCCGCAGTCCAGTTCCTGATAGTCAGATTGAAGATGTCAGTGTTGAAGTACACCAGGATGAGGAGGATATGGGTGTTGCTGGCGCTGGGGAGGAAATTGACCAGAAGGATTCTGATGGTGAGGTGGTTTGTTTAAGTCAGGCACCCGGGGAGACACCTGTTGTCCGTGGGAGGAATATGGCCGTTGACATGCCAGGTGAAAATACCAAAAAAATCAGCTCTTCGGTGTGGAGGTATTTCACCAGAAATGCGGACAACAGGTGTCAAGCCGTGTGTTCCCTTTGTCAAGCTGTAATAAGTAGGGGTAAGGACGTTAACCACCTCGGAACATCCTCCCTTATACGTCACCTGCAGCGCATTCATAATAAGTCAGTGACAAGTTCAAAAACTTTGGGTGACAGCGGAAGCAGTCCACTGACCAGTAAATCCCTTCCTCTTGTAACCAAGCTCACGCAAACCACCCCACCAACTCCCTCAGTGTCAATTTCCTCCTTCCCCAGGAATGCCAATAGTCCTGCAGGCCATGTCACTGGCAAGTCTGACGAGTCCTCTCCTGCCTGGGATTCCTCCGATGCATCCTTGCGTGTAACGCCTACTGCTGCTGGCGCTGCTGTTGTTGCCGCTGGGAGTCGATGGTCATCCCAGAGGGGAAGTCGTAAGCCCACTTGTACTACTTCCAGTAAGCAATTGACTGTTCAACAGTCCTTTGCGAGGAAGATGAAATATCACAGCAGTCATCCTACTGCAAAGCGGATAACTGAGTCCTTGACAACTATGTTGGTGTTAGACGTGCGTCCGGTATCCGCCGTTAGTTCACAGGGAACTAGACAATTTATTGAGGCAGTGTGCCCCCGTTACCAAATACCATCTAGGTTCCACTTCTCTAGGCAGGCGATACCGAGAATGTACACGGACGTCAGAAAAAGACTCACCAGTGTCCTAAAAAATGCAGTTGTACCCAATGTCCACTTAACCACGGACATGTGGACAAGTGGAGCAGGGCAGGGTCAGGACTATATGACTGTGACAGCCCACTGGGTAGATGTATGGACTCCCGCCGCAAGAACAGCAGCGGCGGCACCAGTAGCAGCATCTCGCAAACGCCAACTCTTTCCTAGGCAGGCTACGCTTTGTATCACCGCTTTCCAGAATACGCACACAGCTGAAAACCTCTTACGGCAACTGAGGAAGATCATCGCGGAATGGCTTACCCCAATTGGACTCTCCTGTGGATTTGTGGCATCGGACAACGCCAGCAATATTGTGTGTGCATTAAATATGGGCAAATTCCAGCACGTCCCATGTTTTGCACATACCTTGAATTTGGTGGTGCAGAATTTTTTAAAAAACGACAGGGGCGTGCAAGAGATGCTGTCGGTGGCCAGAAAAATTGCGGGACACTTTCGGCGTACAGGCACCACGTACAGAAGACTGGAGCACCACCAAAAACTACTGAACCTGCCCTGCCATCATCTGAAGCAAGAAGTGGTAACGAGGTGGAATTCAACCCTCTATATGCTTCAGAGGTTGGAGGAGCAGCAAAAGGCCATTCAAGCCTATACAATTGAGCACGATATAGGAGATGGAATGCACCTGTCTCAAGTGCAGTGGAGAATGATTTCAACATTGTGCAAGGTTCTGATGCCCTTTGAACTTGCCACACGTGAAGTCAGTTCAGACACTGCCAGCCTGAGTCAGGTCATTCCCCTCATCAGGCTTTTGCAGAAGAAGCTGGAGGCATTGAAGAAGGAGCTAACACGGAGCGATTCCGCTAGGCATGTGGGACTTGTGGATGCAGCCCTTAATTCGCTTAACAAGGATTCACGGGTGGTCAATCTGTTGAAATCAGAGCACTACATTTTGGCCACCGTGCTCGATCCTAGATTTAAAGCCTACCTTGGATCTCTCTTTCCGGCAGACACAGGTCTGCTGGGGTTGAAAGACCTGCTGGTGACAAAATTGTCAAGTCAAGCGGAACGCGACCTGTCAACATCTCCTCCTTCACATTCTCCCGCAACTGGGGGTGCGAGGAAAAGGCTCAGAATTCCGAGCCCACCCGCTGGCGGTGATGCAGGGCAGTCTGGAGCGACTGCTGATGCTGACATCTGGTCCGGACTGAAGGACCTGCCAACGATTACGGACATGTCGTCTACTGTCACTGCATATGATTCTCTCAACATTGATAGAATGGTGGAGGATTATATGAGTGACCGCATCCAAGTAGGCACGTCACACAGTCCGTACTTATACTGGCAGGAAAAAGAGGCAATTTGGAGGCCCTTGCACAAACTGGCTTTATTCTACCTAAGTTGCCCTCCCACAAGTGTGTACTCCGAAAGAGTGTTTAGTGCCGCCGCTCACCTTGTCAGCAATCGGCGTACGAGGTTACATCCAGAAAATGTGGAGAAGATGATGTTCATTAAAATGAATTATAATCAATTCCTCCGCGGAGACATTGACCAGCAGCAATTGCCTCCACAAAGTACACAGGGAGCTGAGATGGTGGATTCCAGTGGGGACGAATTGATAATCTGTGAGGAGGGGGATGTACACGGTGATATATCGGAGGGTGAAGATGAGGTGGACATCTTGCCTCTGTAGAGCCAGTTTGTGCAAGGAGAGATTAATTGCTTCTTTTTTGGGGGGGGTCCAAACCAACCCGTCATATCAGTCACAGTCGTGTGGCAGACCCTGTCACTGAAATGATGGGTTGGTTAAAGTGTGCATGTCCTGTTTTGTTTATACAACATAAGGGTGGGTGGGAGGGCCCAAGGATAATTCCATCTTGCACCTCTTTTTTCTTTTCTTTTTCTTTGCATCATGTGCTGATTGGGGAGGGTTTTTTGGAAGGGACATCCTGCGTGACACTGCAGTGCCACTCCTAGATGGGCCCGGTGTTTGTGTCGGCCACTAGGGTCGCTAATCTTACTCACACAGCTACCTCATTGCGCCTCTTTTTTTCTTTGCGTCATGTGCTGTTTGGGGAGGGTTTTTTGGAAGGGACATCCTGCGTGACACTGCAGTGCCACTCCTAGATGGGCCCGGTGTTTGTGTCGGCCACTAGGGTCGCTAATCTTACTCACACAGTCAGCTACCTCATTGCGCCTCTTTTTTTCTTTGCGTCATGTGCTGTTTGGGGAGGGTTTTTTGGAAGGGCCATCCTGCGTGACACTGCAGTGCCACTCCTAGATGGGCCCGGTGTTTGTGTCGGCCACTAGGGTCGCTAATCTTACTCACACAGCTACCTCATTGCGCCTCTTTTTTTCTTTGCGTCATGTGCTGTTTGGGGAGGGTTTTTTGGAAGGGCCATCCTGCGTGACACTGCAGTGCCACTCCTAGATGGGCCCGGTGTTTGTGTCGGCCACTAGGGTCGCTAATCTTACTCACACAGCTACCTCATTGCGCCTCTTTTTTTCTTTGCGTCATGTGCTGTTTGGGGAGGGTTTTTTGGAAGGGACATCCTGCGTGACACTGCAGTGCCACTCCTAGATGGGCCCGGTGTTTGTGTCGGCCACTAGGGTCGCTTATCTTACTCACACAGCGACCTCGGTGCAAATTTTAGGACTAAAAATAATATTGTGAGGTGTGAGGTATTCAGAATAGACTGAAAATGAGTGTAAATTATGGTTTTTGAGGTTAATAATACTTTGGGATCAAAATGACCCCCAAATTCTATGATTTAAGCTGTTTTTTAGTGTTTTTGGAAAAAAACACCCGAATCCAAAACACACCCGAATCCGACAAAAATAATTCGGTGAGGTTTTGCCAAAACGCGTTCGAACCCAAAACACGGCCGCGGAACCGAACCCAAAACCAAAACACAAAACCCGAAAAATTTCAGGCGCTCATCTCTAGTGAAAAGCCCTTTTGCTAGGGAAAAATAAGATTTTACTCACCGGTAAATCTATTTCTCAAAGTCCGTAGTGGATGCTGGGGACTCCGTAAGGACCATGGGGAATAGACGGGCTCCGCAGGAGACTGGGCACTCTAGAAAGATTTAGTACTACTGGTGTGCACTGGCTCCTCCCTCTATGCCCCTCCTCCAGACCTCAGTTAAGGAAACTGTGCCCGGAAGAGCTGACATTACAAGGAAAGGATTTTGGAATCCAGGGTAAGACTCATACCAGCCACACCAATCACACCGTATAACTTGTGATAACATACCCAGTCAACAGTATGAACAACAACAGAGCATCAGACAAACCTGATGCAACCATAACATAACCCTTATTTAAGCAATAACTATATACAAGTATTGCAGAAGAAGTCCGCACTTGGGACGGGCGCCAAGCATCCACTACGGACTACGAGAAATAGATTTACCGGTGAGTAAAATCTTATTTTCTCTAGCGACCTAGTGGATGCTGGGGACTCCGTAAGGACCATGGGGATTATACCAAAGCTCCCAAACGGGCGGGAGAGTGCGGATGACTCTGCAGCACCGAATGAGCAAACACAAGGTCCTCCTCAGCCAGGGTATCAAACTTGTAGAACTTTGCAAAAGTGTTTGAACCCGACCAAGTAGCTGCTCGGCAAAGCTGTAATGCCGAGACCCCTCGGGCAGCCGCCCAAGAAGAGCCCACCTTCCTTGTGGAATGGGCTTTTACTGATTTTGGAGGCGGCAAGCCAGCCGCAGAATGAGCCTGCTGAATAGTGTTACAGATCCAGCGAGCAATAGTTTGCTTTGAAGCAGGAGCACCCAGCTTGTTGGATGCATACAGGATAAACAGCGAGTCAGGTTTCCTGACTCCAGCCGATCTGGCTACATAAATCTTCAAAGCCCTGACTACATCTAGTAACTTGGAATCCTCCAAGTCACGAGTAGCCGCAGGCACCACAATAGGTTGGTTCACATGAAAAGATGACACCACCTTTGGCAGAAATTGCGGACGAGTCCGTAATTCTGCCCTGTCCATATGGAAAACCAGATAGGGGCTTTTACATGACAAAACCGCCAATTTTTGACCACTTTTCACGTGAGATATTTTAACTCCACGGTCTTAAGCGGCTCAAACCAGTGAGATTTCAGGAAACTCAACACCACGTTAAGATCCCAAGGTGCCACTGGTGGCACAAAAAAGGGGCTGAATATGCAGCACTCCCTTTACAAACGTCTGAACTTCAGGTAGAGAAGCTAGTTTTTGTATGAAAGAAAATGGATCGGGCCGAAATCTGGACCTTAATGGACCCCAATTCTAGGCCCAAAGTCCCTCCCGACTGTAGGAAGTGAAGGAAACGGCCCAGCTGGACTTCCTTTGTAGAGGCATTCCTGGCCTCACACCCAGCAACAAATTTTCGCCGTATACGGTGATAATGTTTAGCCGTCACGTCCTTCCTAGCCCTTATCAGCGTAGGAATAACCTCATCCGGAATCCCTCTTTTCTACTAGGATCCGGCGTCCAACCGCCATGCCGTCAAACGCAGCTGCGGTAAGTCTTGGAACATACAAGGTCCCTGCTGCAACAGATCCTGCCCTAGAGGCAGAGGCCATGGGTCCTCTGTGAGCATTTCTTGCAGCTCTGGATACCAAGTCCTTCTTGGCCAATCCAGAACAATGGCCCTCATTCCGAGTTGATCGGTCGCAAGGCGAATTTAGCAGAGTTACACACGCTAAGCCTACGCCTACTGGGAGTGTATCTTAGCTTCTTAAAATTGCGACCGATGTAATCGCAATATTGCGATTACAAACTACTTTGCAGTTTCTGAGTAACTTCAACCTTACTCTGCCTGTGCGATCAGTTCAGTGCTTGTCGTTCCTGGTTTGACGTCACAAACACACCCAGCGTTCGCTCAGACACTCCCCCGTTTCTCCAGCCACTCCTGCGTTTTTTCCGGAAACGGTAGCGTTTTCAACCACACGCCCATAAAACGCCGTGTTTCCGCCCAGTAACACCCATTTCCTGTCAATCACATTACGATCGCCGGAGCAAAGAAAAAGCCGTGAGTAAAAATACTATCTTCATTGTTAAATTACTTGGCGCAGTCGCAGTGCAAATATTGCGCATGCGTACTAAGCGGATTTTCATTGCGATGCGATGAAAAATACAGAGCGAACGACTCGGAATGAGGGCCAATGAGTATTGTTCTCACTCCTCTTTTCCTTATGATTCTCAGCACCTTGTGTAAGAGAGGAAAAGGAGGAAACACATAAACCGACTGGAACATCCACGGTGTCACCAGTGCGTCTACAGCTATCGCCTGAGAGTCTCTTGACCTGGCGCAATACCTCTGTAGCTTTTTGTTGAGGCGGGATGCCATCCTGTCCACCTGTGGCAGTTCCCACCGACCTACAAGCTGCGCGAAGACTTCTTGATGAAGTCCCCACTCTCCCGGGTGGAGGTCATGCCTGCTGAGGAAGTCTGCTTCCCTGTTGTCTACTCCCGGAATGAACACTGCTGACAGTGCGCTTACATGATTCTCCGCCCAGCGAAGAATTCTGGTGGCTTCTGCCATCGCCACCCTGCTCCTTGTGCCGCCCTGGCGGTTTACATGAGCCACTGCGGTGATATTGTCTGACTGAATCAGAACCGTTTGGTCGCGAAGCAGGGTCTCCGCTTGACTTAGGGCGTTGTATATGGCCCTTAGTTCCAGGATATTGATGTGAAGGCAAGTTTCCTGCCTTGACCACAGCCCTTGGAAATTTCTTCCCTGTGTGACTGCCCCCCACCCTCGGAGGCTTGCATCCGTGATCACCAGGACCAAGTCCTGAATGCCGAATCTGCGACCTTCGAGAAGGTGAGCACTCTGCAGCCACCACAGGAGAGACACCCTGGCTCTGGGGGATAGGGTGATTTAACCGATGCATCTGAAGATGTGATCCGGACCACTTGTCCAGTAAGTCCCATTGGAAGGTCCTCGTATGGAACCTGCCGAAGGGAATGGCCTCGTATGATGCCACCCTCCTTCCCAGGACTCGAGTGCAGTGATGCACTGACACCTGTTTTGGTTTTAATAGATTCCTGACCAGTGTCACGAGCTCCTGAGCTCTCTCTATCGGGAGATAAACCCTTTTCTGGTTTGTGTCTAGGATCATGCCTAGGAGAGGCAGATGAGCTGTAAGAACCAACTGCGACTTTGGAATATATAGAATCCAGCCGTGTTGCCGTTACACTTCCAGAGAAAGTGATACGCTGTTCAGCAACTGCTCTCTTGATCTCGCTTTTATGAGGAGATCGTCCAAGTACGTGATAATAGTGACACCTTGCTTCCGCAGGAGCACCATCATTTCCGCCATTACCTTGGTGAATATTCTCAAGGCCGTGGACAGACCAAACGGCAACGTCTGAAATTGGTAATGACAATCCCGTACCGCAATTCTGAGGTACGCCTGATGAGGTGGATAAATGGGGACATGAAGGTATGCATCCTTTATGTCCAGAGTCACCATAAAATCTCCCCCTTTCAGGCTTGTAATAACCGCTCTTAGCGATTCCATCTTGAACTTGAACCTTTTCAGGTATATGTTCAGGGATTTTAAATTCAATATGGGTCCGACCGAACCGTCTGGTTTCGGGACTACAACATGGTCGAATAATAACCCCCTCATTGTTGAGGGAGGGGAACCTTCCACCTTCACCACCTGTTGAAAATACAATTTGTGAATTGCAGTTAACACTGTTTCCCTCTCGTGGGGGGAAGCCGGCAGGGCCGTCGGTGAGGGGGCATCTTCTCAAAATCCAGCTTGTATCCCTGAGACACAATATCTATTGCACAGGGATCTAACAGAGATGTGAACCCACTTGTGGCTGAACTTACGAAGGCGTGTCCCCACCGGGCCTAGCTCCGCCTGTGGAGCCCCAGCGACATGCGGTGGATCTTTGTAGAGGCCGGGGAGGACTTCTGTTCCTGGGAACTAGCTGTGTTGTGCAGCTTCTTCCCTCTGCCCCCGCCTCTGGCAAGAAAGGACGCACCTCGGACTTTCTTGTTTCTTTATTCGAAAGGCTGCATTTGATAATGTCGTGCTTTCCTAGGCTGTGCAGGAATATAAGGCAAAATATCAGAATTACCAGCTATAGCTGTGGAGACCAGGTCCGAGAACCCTTCTCCACACAATCCTCAGCCTTCCATATGCCTCTTAAGTCGGCATCATCTGTCCATTGCACATTCTACAGGACACGTCAAGCAGAAATCGACATAGCTTTGACTCTAGGACCCAGTATACTCATGTCTCTTTGGGCATGTTTTATATATATATATATATATATATATACCTATCTCTTAAGACAGCATCTTTAATATATATATATCTCTATATATACATATATATATATATATATATATATATATAATATATATATATATATATATATATATATATATATCTATATGCATACTAGGGTCTCAATCTCTGCTGATAAGGTACCTGTCCACGCTGCCACAGCGCTATAAACCCATGCCGTCACAATCGCCGGTCTGAGTAGTGTACTAGAATGTGCACGCTATCTGCAGGATCCCTGAGAATAGCTAGTGCTACCTTCTGTGCAAACGTGACACCCTAGGGGAAGATTCCCATCACATCCTGGCCCTAGTGGGGAAAGGATACTGCCTGAGAATTTTTTGTGGGAAGCTGCAGTCTCTTGTCTGGAGATTCCCGCTCTTTTTCCTCATGAGAGGAGGGACATTTACCTCAGCTTTCTTCCCCTTAACATGTGTACCCTTGTGTCAGGGACAAATGAGTCATCAGTGATATGCAAATCATCTTTTATTACAATAATCATATATTGAATACCTTTCAGCCATTTTGGCTATAACTTTGCATTATCGTAGTCGACACTGGAGTCAAACTCCGTGTCGATATCAGTGTTTATTATTTTGGATAGTGAGCATTGTGAGACTCTGAAGGTCTCTGTGACATAGGGACAGACATGGGTAGATTTCCTGTCTGTTCTCTAATCTTTTGTGCAATAAATTCACCTCAGCACTTACACATATCCAAACAGGTGTCGGCGTTGTCGACGGAGACACCCTCTCGCACACATATTTGCTCTATCTCCTCCTTAGGGGAGCCTTTTACCTCAGACATGTCGACACACACGTACCGACACACCACACACATAGGGGATGCTCTATTTGAAGACAGTTCCCCCACAAGGCCCTTTGGAGAGAGAGAGAGAGAGTATGCCAGCACACACCCCAGCGCTATATGACCCAGGAATCACACAGTAACTTAGTGTTAACCCAGTAGCTGCTGTATATATTGTTTTTACGCCAAATTTATGTGCCCCCCCTCTCTTTTTCACCCTCTCTATCGTGCTTCTGCAGGGGAGAGCCTGGGGAGCTTCCTCTCAGCGGAGCTGTGGAGAGAAAATGGCGCTGGTGAGTGCTGAGGAAGAAGGCCCTGCCCCCTCAGCGGCGGGCTTCTCCCGCGATTTTGTGTAAAATTAATGGCGGGGGCTCATGCATATAACAGTGTCCAACTGTATATATGCTGCTTTTTGCCAGGAGGTAATCAATTGCTGCCCAGGGCGCCCCCACCCCTGTGCCCTGCACCCTACAGTGACCGGAGTGTGTGGGTTAGTGTGGGCGCAATGGCGCACAGCTGCAGTGCTGTGCGCTACCTCATATGAAGACAGGAGTCTTCTGCCGCCGATTTTGACGTCTTCTTGCTTTAACCCGCCGGCTTCTGACTTCTGGCTCTGCGAGGGGGACGGCGGCGCGGCTCCGGGAACGGACGACAAGGTCAGGTCCTGTGTTTGATCCCTCTGGAGCTAATGGTGTCCAGTAGCCTAAGAAACGCAACCTAGCCGCAGTTAGTAGGTTTGCTTCTCTCCCCTCAGTCCCACGTAGCAGAGAGTCTGTTGCCAGCAGAAGCTCTCTGAAAATAAAAAACCTAACTAAAATACTTTCTTATTAGCAAGCTCAGGAGAGCTCACTAAAATGCACCCAGCTCTGTCCGGGCACAGATTCTAACTGAGGTCTGGAGGAGGGGCATAGAGGGAGGAGCCAGTGCACACCAGTAGTACTAAATCTTTCTTAGAGTGCCCAGTCTCCTGCGGAGCCCGTCTATTCCCCATGGTCCTTACGGAGTCCCCAGCATCCACTAGGACGTTAGAGAAATGGGTGTTTATTAGCTTATTTTGAATTCACCTATTTATTACCTTTACCATCAGTGATTATCCCCACTGGGGGGGGACTTATTTATCAAGCTTTGAGGCAGTTTTCTTTGTTTTGGTAAACTGAAATGATTTTACCAGAAGAGAAGCTTTTTTTTTCTTTGTGTCTCTTAATGATATAACCAAGTCATCCAGACAGAGGTGGATTAAGGCTTTGATGGACTCAAAGGTTATGAAATGGCAGGTGTGTGTCCCCCATGGCCACCGCAAGGATGGAAGGACAATTATTTATTTTTTAGAAAACAATTCATGTCATCTTGGTAAATACCAATAAAAATATTATCTTGCAATGGGTATGGGTCGTTGGGTCGACTCAACTTAGGTCGACAATCA